>NW_007253531.1:999870-1034273 GCF_000164805.1 Carlito syrichta
TCAGTTGTGTTTCCATATGAATTCCTGTGTTGTTTTTTCTAGGTCTGAGAAGAATGTTGTTGGTAATTTAATGGGTATTGCATTGAATTTGTAGATTGCCTTAGGTAAGATGGACATCTTCACAATGTTGATTCTTCTGATCCATGAGCATGGGATATTTTTCCACTTGTTCATGTTGGCTTTGATTTCTTTGAGCAGTGTTTTGTAATTTTCATTGTAAAGGTCTTTCACGTCTCTGGTTAGGAAGATGCCAAGGTATTTCATTTTTTTGGTGGCTATTGTGAATGGAACTGTGCAAACTATTCTTATACATCTGCAAATATCTTCATGCCAAAAGCATGGTATAAAGTCTAAACTAACTTCAACTGGTTTTTAAATGAAAAAAAGGATGCCAACAACAAATTAATAATAAGAAACTTTAGAACACTCAATTTAAAAGACAGTAGATCAAGAAATAAATAAAAAGTGAAGTCTATGTTCAAATTAAAATACTATATATGTTCATCTCACTTATTATAAATATACTCTATAGCAGGGCATTTACTACATATAGAGCAATAAAACCGTCCTGAGAAATTTGCAGTGATAATAAGACAAACCAGATAGCAGCACATTTATTAACAACTCTCAAGGGGGCATTTTACTAACAAACAAAAAATATATAACATTGTAGTATAATTTTTCTGCATTGAATATTTAATAATTATTTAGAAATAGTCAAATGCTGGTCATACTTGACAAATAATTAATATTGGGTAAACACATTCAGAATATTCTTCCATTTCTTTCTTTTTTTTTTTTGAGTTGGAGTCTCACTCTGTCACCCATACTGGAGTGCAGTGGCCGCTCCCGCCCACCGCAGCCTCAACCTGCTGGCTCTGGCGATCCTTCCACCTCAGCCTTCCCAGTAGCCAGAATTACAGGCATGCGCTACCACGCCCGGCTGATTTTTTTGATTTATTGTAGAGATGAGGTCTTGCTGCCCAGGCGGGTCTCGAACCCGCGGGGAATCAGGCAATCCACTCACCTCAG
This sequence comes from Carlito syrichta, assembly GCF_000164805.1. Classification (NCBI taxonomy): domain Eukaryota; kingdom Metazoa; phylum Chordata; class Mammalia; order Primates; family Tarsiidae; genus Carlito; species Carlito syrichta. The sequence goes on from NW_007253531.1 coordinate 1,000,903, forward strand.
CATCCCAAAGGCGCAGGATTACAGGCTGAGCCACCGAGCCCGGCTTTATTCTTCCATTTCTGACAACCAGTTCAGGTTAGGGGTTGAGTGTTGTTTCTGGAATCAGATTGCCTGGGTTTTATTCATTCATTCAATGAATGCTTGTTTTGGGCCTAACGTATATTGGGTGCTATTCTAGATACTGTGGGTGTGAACAAAAGAGACCAGAAAATCCCAGTCCTCATGGAGATTCAAGTGATGGAGACAGATAATAAAGAGATAAGCAAAATGAATGGTGTGTTAATGAACAAGGTGAGCTAAGGTGAAAAACAGATAAAGCTACAATGAGGAATAGGAAAGTTGACTTTTGTGATTTTCAATAGGTGATCTGGCAAGGTCTCATTGAGAAGGAGATGTTTGCATAACCTGAAGGCAATGAAAGAGTGAGCCCCATGTACTTACTGGGGAAGAGCATCCCAGGCAGAGGAACAGCAATTGCAAAGGCTCCGGGGCAAGAATATGCCTGCAGTATTTGAGGAACCATGCAGCAGAAGTCGAATGAAAAAGGAGAAGTAGGAGATGAGGTCACAAAGTTCAACTGGATTGTGTAGGGCCAGGAAGGCCATTATAAAGACTGGCTTTTATCCTGGGATGAGAAGTCACTGGACAGTTTTAAGCAAAGGGGTTACTTCATCTGACTGTGTTTAATAGGATCACTAAGTATTCTGGTTTGAGAGAAGACTGAAAGGGAGGAAAAGGAAAACTCAGAGAGTCTAGACAGGAAGCAAGTGCATTAGGCATAAGATGTAGCTTGCACAGGGAGGTGGTGGAAAGTATCATATTCTTCATCTGATATGAAGAGATATTGGATAGGATGTGTTGATGGTTCAGTTGGGTGCAAGCAAAAGAGAGGAATCAAGACTGACTCCAAGGTTTTTGGTCTGAGCAAATGGAAGGATGTACTTACCATTACTGAAGATGGGAAAAATGTGGGAAGTTCAGTTTAGCTGAGGATGGTGAAGGTAGTGAGAGTAAATCATGAGTTCTGTTTGGACATGTGAAGTTTGAATATAATTCAAGTGGAAATATTAAGAAGTTTGATGAACACGTGAAACTGGAGTTTAGAAGAGAAGTCTGGGTTGGAATTATACATGTGGTTTTGAATTCTGGTTCTGACCTTTACAGACTGTGTGGTCTTGGGCAAGTTGCTAAACTACTCCATTCCTCCATTTTTTCATCTGAGTTACTGTGTGGATTAAACAAATTAATCTACATAACATGCTTGGCACCATGCCTGGCACATTGTAAGCACACAACAAATTTGTTTACTTTATTGTTATTTTATTTTAAAGATGTGGGGTACAATTCAGGGTTAAGTATACAAATGGTCATTGTCCAGGTAAAGTTTTGGCCTCACTTTGGTCCCCACTTCACCTGGTTTGAGATCAGGTACCCTTATTAATGCAGCATTCCCTTCTTGATAAAAACCCTTGAACACCAAGGCATAAAGGGAATATACCAAAATAGTAAGAACCATCTATGATAAACCCACAGCCAACATATTGCTAAATGGACAAAAATTGGATGCACTTCCCCTGAAAACCGAAACAAGACAAGGCTGCCCATTTTCTTTTTTTGTTTTATTTTATTTTATTTTATCTTAAAGAAGTGGCGTACAATTCACGGTTAGGTATACAAACACTGATTATGCAGGTACCCTTGTTGATGAGGTGTGCTCCTCCCTCCCCTAGCAGTTTCCCTCAACTGCCAGTCTCTTTCTTATAGTATTATGATAATTGTTCAAGGTCCACTTATGAGTGAGAACATATGCTACTCTCTTCTTTATTTCTGTGATAGATCACTGAGTGTGATTGACTCTAAATCCATCCAAGTTGCTGCAAAGTTCATATGTTTGTCCTTCTTTATGGTTGCATAATATTCCATTGTGTATATGTACCACATTTTTTAAATCTAGTCCAGCTTCGATGGGCAGCATAGTTGGTTCCATGTTTTTGCTATTGTGAATAGAACTGCAACAAACATACGTGTGCAGGTATCTTTTTTGTAGAATGATTTGAGTGGCTCCGGGTATATTCCCAATAGGGGAATTGCAGGGTCATATGGAAGGTCAATTTCTAGTTCTTTCAGAAATCGCCACACTGTCTTTCAAATAGGTTGCACTAGTTTGCATTTCCACCAGCAGTGTGGAAGCGTTCCTTTTTCTCCGCATCCTTGCCAACATCTGTTGTTGTCTGTTTTATTAGTGATGGGCATTCTTACTGGGGCTAGGTGGTATCTCAATGTGGTTTTGATGTGCATTTCTCTGATGATTAGTGAGGCTGAGCACTTTTTCATGTCTGTTGGCTGCCCGTATATCTTCTTTTGAGAAATCTCTATTCATGTCTTTTGCATACTTTTTAATGGGGCTGTTTTTTGTTTTTTGTTTTCCTTTCCGCACATTTCAGTTCCTTGTAGATCCTAGATGTTAGACTTTGTCAGATATACAGTTAAAGCAGCCCATTTTCATCCCTCCTATTCATCATGGAGTTGGAAGTCCTAGCTAGAGCAATCAGATAAGAGAGGGAAATCAGGGGTATCTAAATAGGAAAAGAGGAAGTCAAGTTATCCCTCTTTGTTGATAATGATTCTATACCTCAGGAACCCAAAAGAACCTGTCAAAAACCTTCCTGCACTGACAAAGGAAGGGTACAAAATTGACAAAGTCTCAGGGTACAAAATTAGTGTGCAAAAGATAATTGCATTCTTGTACACCAACAACAAACAGACAGAGAACCAAATAAAAAGCACAATCCCATTCATAATACCCCCCCTACAAAAGAATGAAATACCTCGGCATCTTTTTAATCAGAGAATGCAAAGACCTTTACAGTGATAACTACAAAACATTGCTCAAAGAAATCAAAGATGACACAAACAAATATAAGACTATTCCATGCTCATGGATTGGAAGAATCAACATTGTTAAGATGTTATTTTTATTTTTATTTTTTACTGTTATTTTAAAAGGCATGTAGGTAATATTCTTTCAATACGACCATAATTTCAATGTAGGGATTAATTTCTCCATCTCACAAATGTTATAATTCGATTTGTTCAGGCTTAAAATGTCCATATTAACTCTGAATATGCCTTTGCTTTAATCTGTTAATCTAGTCAGTTATTTCTTCATTATGCCGCATTCATTTATTCCCCACCTCCCTTTCGTATTTCGACCATCTGACTAAAGAGGGCTCCACATGCATAACTATGCAGGCTTTGCTATACACAACTTTAGGGGCTCATTTCATAAAGACTATAATGGAAATCAGTCTTGGGGCTGTGCAGTACTTCTTAGGGAGGTATATTATAAGCTAAATCTGTGAATTATTGCCAGTGTCCTTCACAGAAGGAAATATCACAGCACCATACTAACAGCATTGACAACTTATGAAACTCCTTAAATCTCATTTAACTCCTCTATAGAATGAGCATTATAATATCCACCACCCAAGGTTGTCATAAGAATTAAATGAAATAATGTATAAAACAGCTCTTCACACAGTGATCACAGTATTTGATCAGTCTCTCACAGGACCAATTTGTATCCAGTCTTTTCTTTCTTTCTTTTCCAAGCACATATCTTTCCCTGCACCAGACTGGTCTACTTTTCTGGGCCCCAAGCACTTCATGCTCAGTCTGTACTGTAAGACTTTGGTAATTCTGTATCCACTGCTTGGAATTCATCACTATTTCCTTTCCTCTCCTCGTAACTTCAGGTTAAAATAAAACCTTACCTCCTCTGTGAAATTTCCTTTCTCTTCCTTAACAGCTAATAATAACTTCTTCCTTCTCAAAAATTCAGTTTCTTGTTCACATTACTCATTTCACACAGATTTGTCACCTTTCCAGGAAGGTAGTAGGGTATAGGGAGAATTGTGGTATTAACCATTTGACTCTGCAGATTTGGGCCAGGTTGCCTTGCCTGGGTCAAACTATCTCATTTCTTCTTCTATAAGATGATGATAGCAATAAATCCTCTACCTAAGATTTTTCAGGAGAACGAGATAAAACAACCTATGCACCTTGATTGTGGTGAATGATGAATAAAACAAATACTTATTTCCTTTTCTGTCATATGTCTTATTTTTAACTAGATCGTAAGATTCTGAAAAGCAGGGGTTCTGTGTGGGTTGAATTTATTTGTATCAGTTTTAGGATCTAGCACAGTGACTTTCAAACTGCCTTGATAGTAATTCATAACAAGGAAAATGCATTTATATTATGTCTTAGTCTACTCATTGATCTCATACATTTAGCGAATATATCTACATAGATGGATATATAGACATATATTCCTATGTATATTAACGCACACATACCTGAAAATAGTTTTATAAAATGATAACCTCACTGTGTGACATGTAATCTTCTGTATTTTGTTCTCTTTCATTCTATTCTATAGTTTATTAAAAATTGACAAAATTGATGTCATTATTCACTAATAGGTTTGACTATGAGTCTTAAACACTGAAAAATGCTGGAATATAACATTGTGGACACCACCTAATTGTTGAATGAATACTTGTGACACAGACTTTTTTTACAGTCTCTTCTTCAAGTCTTCCTGGCAATCTCCCTGCCAATAATATAAGACAAGTGAGACATACAATTTCAACTTGGTAACTTGGACTCTGGGTCATTCTGTATTTGGGCTGTATCTTTTTCTGTAAACCACACAGCATAAATATGCTATCGACTCTGACAGCCCATTCATAATTTCAGCGGGTATCATTACATACTGACCTCCCAGTGGCATATGCCACTGTGCCAAAATGCAGCCAGTTGCATAAACCGCTTAGGGTTCTGGGCCAGTATTGGGCACTTTTTTTCTCTCTACATGCATTTGACTTTTTAAATTTTCCCAGGCCTGTCACTGACTCCCTACTTCTCATGTGGTCTGTATTAGAGGTTCTGATTGGCATGGAATAAATTTACTCTTCATTTTTCATGCCAACTCAAATTGAAAATCAATATTCCTTCCAAAAAGAGAGAAGTGCTTCCATGTGAAGCCCGTATATTCTTCACACATCATCTTGGGCACATAATACCCCTTCTCAATTACAATGACTAGACTTTAAGGAAAATCTGAGTTTTTCTCCAGAGTTCATCCAAATTCTATGAAAGTCTCCAAATGAAAATACTTCCTAAACCTTCTGCCTGAGGCTTTCCACAGTACAAAGTGAGAAAGAACGTGTTTCAGGCATACCTACTAATCTCTCCCACACACTTTCAAGAGTTCTGCTCTTATAAAATTATAGCCCCTGGCACCGAGGACCTTGGCACTGTACTGACAAATGATTGGACTAACTGGGATTAAAGCAATGTGCACCTGGAAATTAACTGCTTCTTGTTGTGCAGTGGAAATATGTAGAAAATGAGTGCCCACCTGGCCTGTACTCAATGAGGTATATCAGCAGCCAAAAGAAGCATGGGCCATAGGCTGTAAATAAAATTTTATTGAAATAGGTTCATTTTGACATCAGAAATTATACCACAAAATGTAGAAACTTAGAACCAGCTTTTAATACACAACCCTAGCTTGTACAAAACAAATTAAACAGACTTCATCATTTATGTGTTTCTTGGTGTTTATCACACATGAGCAAAATGAGATTAAAATGAAAAACTACTTTTTTCTCAACATCCGGAAGACTTACAAAAATTTAATCAAATGTAAGTTCACTAGGTAGAAATATTTGAAAAACAGACGAACAAAATCTACACATGTAACTGCTTTTGCACGCATTTTTTCTTTTATTTCTGTAGCTATTTCTTGCTTAGCCCATAGTAGGAATTCTATGACTATTGGCTGCCTTGGATGACTAAATTATTGTCAATTTGAGCCTCTATAAGAAAAATCAGGCATTGACATTTTATTGGCATTAACTGAGGATCTTCTATGTGCTAATTCCTTACTTGCAAGGGAATACAAAAATGAGGAGATCAATGTTCTTTATTTCCCCCAAGAAACTTCTACTTAATAAGGAAGGTAAAAATAAACACTTAATCACAGTAAGGTATGTTAGTTGTTCTTATAGAAATAAGAAAAATCTGTATCAACGTACAGGAAAAATGATGACAAAATTAGGGAGCACTTCATAGCAGGCGGGGCATTTGGGTGAAGTCTTGCCACAGATGACAAATTTCTTCCCTTTTGTACCATGCAGAAGTGTAATTCTAACAATATGGTTCATTTTATCACAGATACCTGAGTTCAAACTCAGCTCTGCCCCTTAGAAGACACTTACAGCCTCTGAAGCTCAGTTTTCTGGTTTGTGTAACAGAAATAGTAATAGTGCCTACCTCTCAGGGTGGTGGTAAGGATGTATTGAGATGATTGTTGTATAGATATGTTGGGACCCTACCTACATCCCCATACCTTTACTGCTTCAACAAAGGCTGCTATAACCTCTAGCCTGTGTTTTTTCTCTGGAGGGCTTTGCTTTGTCTGCCCATCAGGGCTTACCTTGCCTGCCACATGGAGGCCAGAAGTACTGGAAAATTACATTTCACAGGATTAGCTTAAAGTCAGCGACTAATGGGAGTTGTGGCATAAATACTCAAGCTCCCTTGGCCCTCAGGGGGATAAATCTGAGGTATATGCTTTATACAGTTTCCCAGAGGTTCTTTGCAGGCTTAAGCTTCACTTACCCACAGTGGTACCTGGCTGTATAATGTACCTTTTACCAGCTGCCATCCCTTTCTTGCATTATGTCCTTACTCCCCTACCTATGCTCCCTAAAATTCAAAAAAAACCCCACTAGCACTTAAATCCTTGTTTCAGGCCCAGTGTCTGGGAAAATCCACACACCAATCATGGCACCTGGCATATGGAAAAAATGAAAAGTGGTGAGTAAATGCTGAATGATAGTAAAACAACACATATTTTTTTCCTTGTGGGTAGGCATCTCATATAGCCCTTCAGCTGCCTCCAGGTTAAAGCCGGATAAAAAATTAGGCACAAAACAACAGATAAACGCTTTTACTTTCTCTACCTCACCAAATTGCTGGGAATCCATTATAAGCATGTACATAACACTACTCGTGAATAATACCAACTCCTAGCTCTCTAGCAGTTTGTCTTTCTTCATTTCTCATTTTGAAGATCCTTGTGAATTATACGCCCAAACACAAAATCTCACTACCATTTTTAATTCTTAACTAATATTCAGGAAAACAGAAGCCAACTGGATTGTATGTTATTACCATGTCCATGGGAGTATGTAATAAATGGAATCAAAGAATCATAGGATCCTAGATCTAAAGAGAACTCACAGATTGTGTGGTCCCGTAATTTACAGATAATAATAAAAAAAAACTTCGATTCAGAAAAGTAAATGCGTTTCCCAAGGCAACATAACCAGTAGATTTATTCTGTGACTCTTTGTCTAGGACTCAGGCAGATAGTGACGTCAGATATGCCAGGATACTGTTCCCTGTTCCCTTCTGTTCCCATCACCATCCCCATTGTTCCTCTACCTTTCTTTCTTAAATGGTGTTTCCCTTTTCTTCTAACAGATCTATTGTCAGAAAAGGGCCCAAAATGATTCATAGTGAAAATGACTGGAAACAAATTCCACTGTGACACATATCAAGTATATTTTTATTTTAACAGAAATCAAACTAAGCTAAATAGGTAGAACATTTCAGAAATTCACTAGTAGGCAGGGCAAGTAAGGGAGGTAAATGAGGTTCTTCCTTGCATGCCTGAAATCTCTCCATTTGTTACATTCTTCTCTGAGTATGTTGTCCAATATTAAGCATAATATGCCTAAATCATAATGCTATGAGATACTATGGATAAGAACACTCTTTTTTTAAAAAAATAATTAATCAGTATTTTTTATTATGGTTTTGTGGGGTACAGTTAAGGGTTAGGTGTACAATTACGTTTCATTCAGGCACCCTGTTGATAAGAGGTGTTTTCCCAGCCCCAGACAGATATTTGCTACTGTTAATCCCATCCCCCCCCCATAGTTTCCCAGTACTGTCAGTCATTTTCTTATAGTATTACATTGGATAAGAACACTCTTAATATAATTAAGTGCTAAGAAGTGCCAAAAAGAATCTGCAATGGAGCATCCATTTCCAACTCACCTTCCAAGGAGGAAGTGACTGTTCCCTTAAAATAGATTTCTAGTGTTCTTATCACTACACACTAAAAGACAGGAATCCTAAAGAGAAAATCCACCAAAGAGAATAGAGACACTGCTAATATATACTAGAACTGTTGAGTAACAAAAAGAAATTAAATGTAGCAGAAAATGTACAGACCACAACACGAAAGGCTTAGGTTCTGGAAGGTTATTTGACAATTTTAAGCTTCAGTTTTCTCATCTAACGATTGGGGCTACTCAGGTTGTCTGGCCTACTTCACAGGCATGTTGCAAGGATGGCATTAACTAAAGGATGAGAATATATACATTTGTCTATATATGAATTGTCATAGAGGGAATATGTTTGGCTTATATTCCGAAAACAACCTTTTAAGGGTTTTTCATGGTATATCTGGAATACTGAATTATTTTTGCTAAGTTTTAATTTTACTATTCAACAGTGCAGAAACTAAAAACTGAGTCTATATGCTGGAAAAGAATGTCATCTGTGATGTCGCATTAATGTCACTTTTGAGCTTCTACAGTATGTAAGTGGAGACTCTTCCCTATTATCTACAGTTTGGAAATGTGTTAAGAAAACCACAAATTGGTCACCATTGCCAATAAATATTCTTTTGTTATAAATTTCAGATCCTCTTTCAAAGTCCAGATGAGAAGCAGGAAGGAAAATAAAAATCATAACATTTTATAATTGGAAGGAAGCGATTATTAAATTCTGTCATTTATTACATGAGATAGTGAGTGGTTAGATGACTTTGCTAAGTCCAACAACTATGTCTTATTTGGGATTGTCCCATAGGCAACTGTGTACCAAGAAGGGAGTGGGAAACTGAGACAAGGAAGGGCAGAAAGCCAATACACGGTGCATTATCAGATGAGATCGGGTGCGTTCAGGCTGGTATAACTGTAGACCATGTAGTGCATTATCTAGGCAGCTACAGCTGTGGGAGATGGGAGCTTAATTCTGTTGCGGAAACTCTAGGAGTCAACGTAGAGCATGTGCCCCAGAGTTATTGCCCTCAAGGTGATGGAGCTGGAGTTTTGATATCTTCGTTGTTTGAGAGCTGCTCCCGGGAGGCAAAAGTACCCTAGCACTTTCAGCCTGCTGCACTGGCAGTGGGGTGAATGCCAGTAGCCTGAGAATTCTCTCAATGTTCTAAAAACAAAATACAGGTGCAGATGCTGGCAGACAGAAGTTGGGGCCTTGTGTGTAGTGAGGAGATACGGGCAGGGTATTGAGAACATCTGCTACACACTATGAAGTGGCTGAGCCAGGACTTGAATCCAGGTCTTTAGATGCCTAGTCCAAGCACAATCCCCTCCAGCACTCTGCCTTCTATTATACCTCACGCCTGTTGCCTACTAATCATGTTAGGCTCTGTAATTAAATTCTTGGATGAAAACAGAAAATACGCAAATAATTTAACAAAACAGTATATGTTGAAAAATGAAGTAATGACATTGGTATTAGCATGGTGCGTTAAAGCATTTATTTGTGAAAGTGACTTCAAGTCAGTCACACTGCTTGGGAATTTATAACTCAATTGTAAGAAAGAAGTCACAGCTCTAAAGAGAGTACATTTTTGTTTCCTCAGAAGAATGTTATGCCTATATATACTAGGCTTCCAGAAATTTGGTAAAGATTCACTGTACTTCAGGGACATTCACGAAACTTTTAACAAACATTTCTGCCAACATCAATGTGCTTACTGCTGGGATTGGCAAGCCCACAGGCTGCATCACCAATCCAAACTCCACTATTGTTTATAAGAAAAATTTATTATTTATACTCTGTAAAGAAATAGTATGAACCTATGGATTTATACCACTTCATTTATCACACGGCTCAAAGTCCTATCATTTTTCTATAGGGAGTGTAAGTGACATGACAATCTAATGCTCAATATGATTAAAAAATCATGCAAATAGATTATATAGCAACTTAACAGAGGGGCTCACATAAGAACAAAAATACTAAAATAAGAGACTATCACTTTAGTTACCAGATTTAATAATATCAATCACTCCATTAAGAGCAATGTGAGGGGTGTTTTTTGCTTTTTCCTGTGTGTGTATGTATTTTCAATTGAGAGTAGCCCTACTGTTATCTAAGAAAGAGGGTGGCTTTATGGTTATGAATTCCTCTCTTAAGCTGACTCTCAAACATGTGACTTGACAAAGATATAACCAAATGCAAGGTCATTTACTCTGGCTTCTCCCCAAGCCACACAGGGTGAGTGAAGACTACTCCATAGTTGGAGAAGCTCTGTTCACCAGTCACTGGTGGCCCAACCACATCCTGGCTTTACCCCCTTTCAATGATTCCAGGAAGCCACACAGACACAATCTATGAGAGATATTTGATTCCTTCTCTATCGCCTTTTCTGTGACTCCCCCAGGAAGTTCAGGCAGATGTTCACTTTCTCATGAAAACAGGCATTAGTGCTTCATCCCTCCTCATAGAATGTAGGGTTACTTGGTAAGAAAATAACATATGTCCCTTTGTAGTGCTGAACGATAACGAAAAAGGATGATTTCATTATTTAAAATATACAACTAATTCAATCTTATAAGCAAATGCTATAGAGAATTTCATTCCTTCAGAACATACCTTACTAATGTTGCTATAAACTTAATCAGCATTTGCTTAATTTAAAAAATTTCTTTGTAGATTAAGGAACCTGTTTTCCTAATCTTTCACTTTTTATTTTGAACTGTTGATTCTACTTCAAATGGTATTGTGGATTTTCTCTGAAAGATGAAAAAGAGAGTTCAAAAAAAGGAAGTCCTGTCACATAAATCCAGGTGACTTTCTCTTTAGCTTTTGACAGCACCAGTATTCAAGAGAGCACATTCATAAAAGGAGAGAGAGAGAGCATTGAGCTTAAACCCTCCTGCCCTGGGAAATGTTTTCTGCTTATCATGATGCTTTGGAATTGGCAAAGAGTGAAAGAAAGCATTTTCAATTTTGAGGCTGTTTTATGTGTGCAAAGTGAGGGTATGAAATGACACAATTATATGGATAATTCAGACAAACCGCATGATTTTAGCATAATTAGCAGCTAACTTTTGTGTATTACTTAGCTGAATAATTGGTTATGTTTCCAGCATCCTCTCAAATCTAATGTATCTACTGTTTCTCCTCCCCAATTCGTATTTAACAAAATCAGTCATGTTAGCATCCTTGCACATAAAAATCTTGCCCATTTCCTCCTCCTCTTCCTGTATTTTTCTGCCAAAGCCAGTTAATTATTTCATCAAAAAGTTTATGAGAAGGTTTCTCATTTACCTGCCATTCCCTTGGTTACCGCCCTGTCTGTCCTTCATCTGAGGGATGTAATAACAGAGGAATAGTAATACATGATTTTAACACTATTAATGTGTTACTCATGTGTCTCTCAACACCTACTCTGTCTTTGTAGTATTTCAGACCAAATTTCGTAGGATATTTATTTTATTAAAGTTATCTTTTTACTCAAGAACCAATTTCCTGCCATACCAAGTCAAACTTTCTTTGTTTAGTTTTAAACATCAGTCAAAACATTTTCCTTCTGTGGCCAAATTAAATCCCCTGTAGCCAGTAATGTCATAACTTTTTCACTAAGGATTCTTTATTTAAAGATTCATTCAAAACTAGATTGAGATATTTTAAAGATAGCTAAGATGTAAAAATCAGTGAGAGAAATAAGCTGGGACAAGATTATATAAGGGGTTTTGTGAAAAATATTAAAGCATTTCTTTTTTATCCTAAAAGGAATGGTGAACTATTGAAGAGTTTTAAGCAGGGGGATGATATGATCAACTATTTTTATAGGAAGATCTGACTTCATTTTTAAAAATAGAATTGAAAGGTAAGATAGATTATCTGTTGACTACTCTGTATCACTACAACCCCTTCTAAGTCATTTTCTGTATCACAGAGAAGATGACTACATTTCTCAGAATACTCTTCTACTTTTTGTCTTATATTATAGTTTGCTAATAGAGGCAGTTGTGCAATATTTTGAAGGCATAAAATAAAGTCAAGTCATTATTTTTTTGAAGCAGTTGCAGTAAGATCCATGGGAAAATGTGACATTCACAGCAGCTTCCTGGTGAGCTACTGAGAGCTACCAATTTAAGTGTTTCAGGCTGTGTCTTTAGGCACCAGCTTCCCTGGTCTTCAACGTCTACTTCTTTATTCTTGACTCTCCCAGTTTCTCCAACAGTTATGGAGCACTATTTCATACATTAAACACCTTATACCTGGCATAGATTGGATTCTGTTTCCCTAACTTTATATTGACTGACACAGAAGAGGTTAAAACAATAACAAAGTTGAGGAACCGAGCTGTGATCCAAGTGAAAATAGAGAAAAATCTGAATTCGTTTTATGGTAATAGGGGTTGTAGTGATGACAACAGAAGATGTTGGAGAAGTGGATGGACTGGGTTTACCAGCTGAACGGATGGAAGGTGAGGAAGAAATCTCAGATGATTTTCAGGTTTCTCACTTTCGCTGTTAGGTGTACAGTACTACTCTTTATTGTAATAGGGGACAATGAAGGAGAAGTGGGAGAGTTGATAATTTCATGAGACTCATTTGAGCTCATGCTTGTGGATTATCCAAGTATAGATGGCTGATAGGCAGTAGGTCACAGGCCTGAAGAAAAAAGAACAGGAGCTATGGACCTAGGAGTTAATCAGCATGGGGATGATAAAGTATGTCTGCGGGTGACTTGCCAATGGGAAATAAGAAGAACATAGAAAGAAGAGGTCAGAGTATAGTCCTGAAAAGATCAACAATTGCAAATGTACTATAAAAGAGTGGTCTATAAAAAAATTAAGAAAAAGTTGCCACAGAAGTTATTTCCCAAAAGTCTCACAGTGGAGGATGAGATGAGAAGCCTCAGTCATGAATGATAGGCACATCTTCTGTTGAAGAAGGATGGGAGGAGAAAAGTACTAGAGGGAATCTAGATTTGATGTTCAGAAGACTAGGTAATTCCTATCTGATGTCTATGTTTTATGTGAAGCAATGGGCTAAATCAGCTGCAGAGGGTGAGGGAAGCAGGTGATGAGGTCAAATATTTGAGGAGAGGGAAGAAGGTTTGAGAAAAACCCTTGCAGTGAATGTGATGGAGCATTGGGAGTGTAAAGAAGACAGAGATTACTGTCCTAGTTGTGCCAATAAGCAGCTGTGAGACCTTACAGATTTTTTTTATTCCTTCTAAATCTCCTTGCCCTCACAGCCAGGTATATGAGGAAGTTAAGCTACATGATCTCCCAGGTCATTTTGGAGTCCTATGGAGACATTCTTAATTTCCTTTCCATCTATCCAGATGGTAGTCATCCTTCAAGGCCCAGTGAAATTTCTACATGCTCTAACAGGAATTTTCACAAGCCCAGCCTTTTGGGATCATTTGTATCTTAAACTTCCCACAGTGAGTTTTCTGCCACACTGTTGTCTGCACATAATTGCATACATTAGAAAAATAATGTCTATTTTTACTCAAAGACTTTAAGCACACAATTTCAGTGTTGAAAGCCTTATAACACAAAACTTCTATCCCTTCCACATTCAACTGTTTTGTTTTCTAGGTACCACCATATTCAACTATTACTTATTTTGGTATTTATTTTAATATTTCTAAATCACACAAAGCCTCTTACTTCTCTGACCTCAATACCTATCTCTTCCCTTTACTCATTCTTCAACAGCAATGGGGGCTTCTTTGTTGCTTCTCAAACATGCGAGGATGGTGTTCATCAAACATACATGGCAGGCTATTTTCCTGAACACACCAGGAGGCCTTTGCAGTAACTGTTTCTTGTGCCTGAAATATTCTACCTAGCACTATACTCAAGACTCACTGCCTTACCTTCTCAAGGTCTTCCCCCACAAGTCGTCATCTCAATGAAAACTTTCTTCTATAGCTAAAATGACAACTTATACTCACAGTGGCAATGCTTCCTATGTTTATTTTCTTTACTTATCTAATTCACTGTATTTTATTTATTTATCTTGATTGATCTCATTTCTTCACATATGTAAGTTTTATGAGGGCAGGAATTTTTGTTTGTGTCACTCATTTGTAGCTCTGGTACCTGGAATAATGCCAGGTATGTGGAAGGTACTTAACAAATATCTGCTGATTCATGTATGCTGCTATTTTATATTTACCAAATTTATTAAATTTCATCTATAACATCTTTATTTTTATGTCAGGGTCTTACTCTATTGTCCAGGCTGGAGTGTAGTGGCATGATCATGGCTCACCACAGCCTTGAACTCCTGGGATTGAGCAATTCTCCCACCTCAGCCGTTTGAATAGCAGGGACTACAGGCGGGTGCCACCATGCCTGGTTAATTTTTTAAAAATTTTTTGTAGTGACAACATCTCACTATGTTGCCTAGGCTGGTCTTGAACTCCTGAACTCAAGCAATCCTCCTGTCTTGGCCTTCCAAAGTGATGTGATTACAGGCATGAGCCACTGTGCCCTTCCTGTAATTTGTTTATATAGTAGATAAAACCATTTCCATGACAGTCCTCTGCTTCCTCCCATTCTCCCACTATTATTTAAATAAAAATTGTTTCTTACATTATTATTATCTCTATGTAAACATTGGTTACTGCTAAACCAATGGAGGCAATATGATTGAGGTTCTGGGATAGAAGATAGCAAAAAGAAGGACAAAGGATTTTATCATAGTGTAATTGTCTTCTGGAAGGTTCCGTCTCAAAAATATTTCCTCCCAACATCTGTCTCTGATTCTGAATTCTTTGCACTGACCAGTCACTTCTTGGTGTTACGAATTGCCTTTCCTCTTGACTGTCTTTGGAAAAATCAATGCATGTGGGAAGGGTGACTCATTTGTCCAATAGTTTCTCAGTGTGAATTATTTTCCAAGTAGACACAAAGCAGTGGTGCCAGAGTGAGAGTGTAGTTACTAAAATGAAGAAAACAGGTGCAAAACTGAGGGAAAATCAAGAAATAAACATTTCAATTTTGTACTGGTATTAAGGAAGAGAGTAGTAGCCCAAGGATGAGCACAAATCACATAATAGTATTCACATGCATGTCATAGAACTACAGAACAACACGTTCTTAGAGGTGGGAGGTTCTTACAGAGAATAGTGACCAAGTACCTTCTTCTATAAATAGGGCAACTGAGGTCTGAGGTGGTCTAGCACCACACAGCTGGTTAATAGACAGGGTTCCAGAATCTGATTTTTCATTTTCCCAGTCTGCTTCTGAATATCAATACTGTCTCAAGTGCCCTTTCTTTAATGAATGCTATTAATTCTTTGAAGCAAATCCATCCCTCTTTACTAATCCCAGTAAAGCACACTCTTGCAGAGGGCCCATGCTTCCTTCTAGTTTTCATTCTAAAGAGATTAAGTAGCGGATGTCAGCTTTCAAATTTTGCTGTCACCAAACTCTAGGCACAAGTCATTCTCTCCCCACTCCCAACTGCAAATATTTAACTACTTGGAAAGTTACATATTCTGTTATTACTCAGCCAATAGGTGATAGCTTCCAACAAATAATGGTCTTTCCAGCATCCAAGTCCTCAGCTTGCATCATCTGACAGTGATTTCTGTCCATCATTCTTGGTTTAAAACCCTATAATAGCTCTCAAGCCATTCATTTAATGCCATGTAAATGTGTACATGATTGTCATCAGATATTAATCTTTTGAGTGAAATGGCATTAAGCTTTTAGGGGAAATAAACGAGGTCCCTTAATTTGTTTTTATCTTACTTCTCGAATAGCACTTATTAAAGTAACACATGCTTATCAAGTTGAGACTTCTCTTTAGAAATCAGTAATGATTTGTTAACCATTATGCATTTCTAGTGCTACATAATCCCTTCCCTGAACACTCTTCCACATCACTTTATGGTTTAAAATTGATCTTCTGATCTCTAAACTTCTTAAATTTGCTTCTGATCTTTTTTAATATGGTAAATTCTTATCTTTTAAAATAATGTATTATTCTTATTGTTCTATAATACACTGTCATTGTAACTGTGGTCCCAGTTTTATAGCCTAGACACCACATCTGACCTCTTGTGGGGCAGAATAAGGAATCAGGCAATATAGGGAGAGACTACACAGGAAATCATCATCAAGGTCCGGGTACTAAATAAACTAATCAGGGTACAACCAAGATCAGTCAAGTTGTGGGGTTAGCAGATCCTGGAGTAAAGTGAGGAAGGAGAAATAGGGTCTCATTCAGGAAAACTGTTTGACAGCCTGTCGTCATACAGCAGTGAATGCAGATAGAACAATGATTGTGAATACCTTTCATACAGAACCTAATTTCAAGGGGGAAAGTGGTCAATCAACAAAGGACTCTAGAATTCTTCTAGGACAACCATCTGGAACCAAATCAGAGTCCTACATATCAAAAGACAAAACCTGAAATCATTAATTAAAGAATAATCCGAAGCCGGGCTCGGTGGCTCAGCCTGTAATCCCGCACCTTTGGAAGGCTGAGGTTAGTGGATTGCCTGAGCCCGCAGGTTCGAGACCCACCTGGGCAGCAAGACCTCATCTCTACAATAAATCAAAAAATCAACTGGGCGTGGTAGCGTTTGCCTGTAATTCCGGCTACTTGGAAGGCTGAGGTGGAAGGATCACCAGAGCCCAGCAGGTCGAGGCTGCAGTGGCCGGGAGTGGCCACTGCACTCCAGTGTGGGCGACCGAGTGAGACTCCAACTCAAAAAAAAAAAAAAGAATAATCTGAAGCCAAGAGTGTAGAACTTTGATCCAAGGTCAGGGTAGGACTCAAAGTCGAAAAGCAGGGAGCTTCCAAACTCATGATCTGGGATCCTTAATTTGTCCCTGACTTAAGAACATTTTGCTTCTGGCCTCCAAGTGCCCAGGCTTGGCTGAGCCTGTAGGTCATGGTTAGGAGGCTCCAGCTGTGAGACCTGGAAGACTGCCAGAAAGAGAACTGGACTGACTGGGATTATGAGTTATAAAAGGATTCTCAACCAGATGCTCTTTAACCTCCCTCAGTGCATTCTTTGACTTTCACAGAGGTAATTCATCTGGATTCAGTGGCTTATTGGCCCCTAATGGTTCCATAGGGTTAACTATCTTCTCCAAAGTAAATAAAAGCCTTTAATATCTTTTGCAGAAAATAAAGTGATTCTGAAGTCCCAGGTGTGCTTTTTTGTTTTGTTTGTTTTGTTTTTTTGGCAGTTCCACAGATAACTTCTCAATGGCACAGTCTCTTTATATTTGAATTCTGGCTTTTATGATTTCTCAGTAACCATGAGACCTTTGATTTGAAGTCTTCTAAAAGAACATCTACATGGTTAAAAACTGTCATTGCAGCTATGTATCACTTTTGTGTTATATTTTCTAGACAGAATATTAATATTTTATTATTTCATTTCTATCTCTCTTGGCTTGATATTTGGTGAAATATTTAGATTGTTAGGGGTGGAAGAACTCTTAGAGACTAAAGAGAATTCATCAGTGATCTTAACTTTCTGTGAGTCAGAGAACATATTAAGAACCTGGTCCTTTTCTTATCTAAAAATGCACATACAGATACCAAAGTTATAGATTTTTTGAGGAGGTTCAAAGAATACCTGGTAACTATCCATAGACACCATTTTAAGAATCTCTGCGTGGGCCACAACAACTTAAGTAAAGATGGTGAAGCTGGGACCCACAAAAATTAAATGGTTTGAAAATCTTGACCTCCTCAGCTGGTGAGCTGTTCCTCTTCAGTACTCCCATGTCAACCTGTTTTGCCCTAACACATGATACTAGCCTTTTCCTCATTGAACTGTGTGTATATTGAAGTCAAATTCCACACATCAGTTATTTTTATAAGTCCAGCATATAAGTTCTGGCACACAAAAAACTTGATAAAAATTTGATAAATAAGTCAACATTTAAGCGTCCATAAATTAGAACTCTGACTGCTAGACTTTCTAACCACTGGGAGTTATTGCTTCCTTGTGGTGCTACTGTCAGTAGGCAGGTGCTGGCGTCCCCATAGCCTTCCTCATTTTCCCCAAAAGTTTGTGCAAGTTTCCTAATCATTCATATTTTCAGTCTCTTCATCTTATAAATAGGGATAATAGCATTTACTTGCAATGTTGCCATGAATACATAATGAATATTTCATGTTGAGTCCTATACACATGCTAATTACCTTCCTTATGACCTAGCAATTAAACGTGTGGAATGCAGTATATGTATGAGAGACTTTGTTGTGTGGTCTGAGAGTCCCAGCTTCAAAGCTCTGTGGAAATTAACTGTTCTGAGATTAGAGAGAAAGAGAAAGAAAATCTATCTTGTAGATGTCTCTTGCAGGTTTCTGAGACAAGCGTCAAAACCAGGCTAAGATTAGAACTGGGTCCCAAAGGTTCTATTTTGTATCCCCTAGCCTTTCTGTTGGCTTGAATCCTCCTTGAGCTTTCCGTCACGACTGTTTCTGTACTTGTCCTCCTGCTTGTAACCCTCACCTCACTGATGTAAGCAGAAGAAAAACAATAATACAAACAGTTGACATTTACGTAGCATTCAAAAGTTTCCTATCTATTGAACTACTTTTCTTAAAGGCATCCTCACACGCAGCAGTGAGGAAATGAGGCAGCAGAAATAGCTATTAGGTAGGTATGTGGGAGAAGGTAGCTCCCCCCACCCTTTTTAATCATATTAATTGATCCAAATGATGGCTTTGTTTCCTCAGTACCATTCATCACAGACTTATATGACTGGGAATGCTGAAACAGAGTGACAGCCAATCAGATACTTCTGCCTGTGGATTTCAGCATCTGTGACTCATCAGCAACCAATTAGATTCCTTCAGTCGGGGAAAACTCTCCTCACCAGGGTAGAAACAAGCTCTGCACGCTGCTGACCTTTACATCAGCAACCCGTGTTTCTGATCACGATGGTGAAAGGCCAAACGCAGACCTGGAAGCCCCACCCTGCCACATGAAAAGAACGCCTTTGCTTTGCTTCTGTGCAGAGGGCTTATGGTATTTGGTGCTGTTTGTGCTTCAGTCTCTTTGCCTCAGAGGAAGCTCTGAGCTCTGTCTCAGAAATCCTAATTGCTCTTTGCAGGGCAGATTTGTTGACTGTCTTTTTCTCGGGGGAGTCTACAGTTATGCCACAGAGTTTAAATCTGGGACTCACTGTGTCTGTCAAGAGAGGTTTTTCTGCTCACCCCATTAAAGACTACAGGGCCCCCATCTACTCTGTACCCAGGTTGAATGAGGTAACTGAAACTTTTGTATAAAATATTGGTATCTTAGCCATCATCCTAGCACCTATGAGTCTGAGCTGAACTTCAGTATTCTTGTCTGCTTCTCTCTTCCTCTCTTCTGTCTTTCACTGTTATGGGTGTGTGCGTGTGCGTGTGCGTGTGTGTGTGTGTGTGTGTGTGTGTGTGTGTGTGTGTGTGTGTGAGAGAGAGAGAGAGATAGAAAGAGAGACAGAAATGGACTGTCTTCAACACTAAATTATCTGCATTTTTACTAGCCAGAGAACAAACCAGACCTCTTAATGAAGAATTTAATTCCTTCTAGAATTTTCATTTCACCTATTTCTTGACCTGTAGCCCCCTTTTCGGCAGACATACACTTTGCCATTCTAAGGTTAATGTGGGAAATTCAAAGTCAAGCATGGTTCACAGAATCCTAGAAAATTTTACTGATGTCATCCAACCTACCTCATCCTGAACTTATCTGATCCATTTCCAGATCAGATTTATAACTTACAGGAAGATGCCTTCAATTGCAGTATTTCTCAGTGTCTCCCAATTTAGCCTTCTTCCACCACCATAATAATCAGACCTGTCTTTAGAAGAGAAAATAACTTGTTACCCCCAAAATAAGACTCCTAATCTTGAGATATTTGTCTGCAGAGGACCACTCCTAGTGTCTTTTTGAAATCTTTTGGTATTAAGAGACTCTGAGTGTCTACTATCTGGAAGCCAAGGAAGCTCCAGGATTTATACCTCCTCTTAGCTCCCAGGGGGCATTTGTACCCATCCCCATTATCAGTATCTGCAAATCAGATAAATCTAAAACCATATAGATTTTGTGGGTCACCTAGGGCTAGAGTCAGCAAACTTTTTCTGTAAAGAACCATATAGTTAATATTTTAGGCTTTGCAGCATGTAAGGCCTTTGCTGCAATTACTCAACTCTGCTGCTGCAGCATGAAAGCAGTCACAGCCAACAATGAATGGGTGTGGCTGTGTTCCAATAAAACTTTATTTATGAATACTAACATTTGGATACTATATAATTTTCACGTCACAAATCAGTCTTCTTTTGATTTTTTTCAACCAATTAAAAATGTAAAAAACATTCTTATTTTGCAGATTGTTTTAAAGTAGATAGCAGACAGTAGTTTGGAGACCCTGGGTTAGTATTCAGCTGAGTCATAAGGATTACCCAGAATTCTCATTTGGAAAGTGCCATTTTATTCTCCATACCTCAGAAGTTCTGATTTAGTAAAGTTAAGATGGGCCAGGTGATCTTATTTACCACACTTTAGAAGAAAAGATGAAGGTAAATCTCTCTAAGATAATAGAATACACATCCTATTTAATCTTTGAAACCAAGTCTGGACCCCTTAAGCAAGAAAGTTCAAAATACCTCCCTTAATTCTGAATGAATCTCCATTCAAACCAACATATTTTAACCATACACTCCTTTTCAAACCATTCGAGTCATGCCAGTTATTGTCCTCACTGTCTTCTGACCAATATTTATACATGGTTTTTGCCCATGTGCCTCTTTTCAGACATTTATTCAAGTTGGATTTTTTTTCTCCTGTCTACTCCTCCCCTGAATATTTCTTAAGCTTCAAACCATGGTTAAAATGTTACCTCCCTCACGAAATTTTCTCTAACCTAGTGGTTTTCAGAATTACCTGAATGACTTGTGCTTGTTAAACCTTAAAATGTTGGCTCCACCTCAGATTTCAGAATAAGTATATTGAAGGTAAGGCTTGAAAGTCTGAATTTCTAATATGTTTCCAAGTGATGCTGATGATGCTGGTCTGGGGATTACATGAAAGCCACAGCTCTAACCTCATCAAACCCAGAAATATTCTCCTTTTACTGAACTGAATATAGGGCAAGAGAGGTAAAGCAAAAAAAGAAAAGAAGAGAAAAGGTGTGCATCAGTTTTCAGTGTACCCTAAACTACAACTTGTGCCACAATTTTAGATATCACTGTGTGTGATGATTCCAAGTAATGTGCGGACATCTTTTATTTGGGGGTACTTATTTTAAGGGATAATAGAAAAATAAAACCAGCATGTCAAAACTGCAATAATAGATACTATTTTCTAGGATGAGCCTATGTATAAGATAATTATTCATTAAAATATATCATGCAGTGTTCCTCTTTGCAGGTGATATGATCTTATATTTAAAAAACCAAAATCAGTGTAAAAAATCTATAGTGTTTCTGTACATCAATAATGGAATCACTGAGAAAAAAAGAAATCAAGAAGACAATTCTATTTACAATAGCTACAAATAAAATAAAATACCTAGCAGTAAATTTAACTAAGGAGGTGAAAGACCTCTATAAAGAAAACTGCAAAAATACTGATGAAAGTAAATGAAGAGAACATAAAGAAGCAGAAAGACATAGAATGTTCATAGATTGGAAGAATTGATATTCTTAAAATTACCATACAGCCTAAAAAATTTACAGACTAATGCAACCCCTACCAAAGCACCAACATTGTTTTCCACAGAAATGTTTTAAAAATCTTAAAATTCATGTGAAACTAAATAAGCCCAAAGAGCCAAAGCAATTCTTAGAAAAAAAATTGGAGGTGTCATACTACCTGATTTCAAGCTATACTACAAAGTTATAGTAACAAAACAGCATGATACTGATAAAAAAACAGACACAAAACACATAGACAAATGGAATATCATAGAGAACTAATAAGTAGATCCATATGCTTACAACCAACTGATGTTTGATAAAGGCATCAAGGACATACAATGGGGAAAGGATACCCTCTCCAACAATTGGTGCTGGGAAAATTGGATATCCATATACAGAAGAATGAGACTGGGCCCTTATCTCTCATCATATAAAAAATCAACTAAAGATGGATTAAAGACTTACACATAAGACCCACAGCTATAAAACTACTAGAAGAAAACAGAATAAACACTTCAGGACATTGATCTCGGTAAATAACTTATGGCTAATACCTCAAAAACACATGCAACGAAAATGAAAATAGACAAATGGGACTATATTAAACTATAAATCTTCTGCACATCAAAAGAAACAATCAACAGAGTGAGGAGACAATCCATATGACGGGGAAAAAATTGCAAACTTCATTTGACAAGGGACTAATATGCAGAATATACAGGAAACTTAGCTCAATGGGAAAAAAATAATACAATTAAAAAGTGGGCAAAGGACATGAATAAACACTTCTCAAAAGAAGACAAACAAATGGACAACAGGTATATGAAAAAATGCTCAATATCACTAATTATCAGGGAAATGAAGATCAAAACCACAGTGAGATATCATCTTACTCTAGTTAGAATGGCTATTATTTAAAAGATAAATAACAGATACTGGTGAGTATGTGGAGAAAAGAGAACTCTTACACACTGTTGGTGGTAACGTAAATTAGTACAGTCACTATGGAAAACATGAAGAAGCATTCTCAGGCCAGGCGCAGTGGCTCATGCCTATAATCCCAGAACTTTGGGAGGCCAAAGTGAGAGGATTCCCTGAGCCCAGGGGTTTGAGATCAGCCTGGGCAACATCACGACACCCCATCTCTACAATAAATAAATAAAGAAAGAAAAATTAGCTTAGTATGGGCACATGCCCCAGTAGTTCCAGCTACTTGGAAGGCTGAGGCAGAAGGATCACCTGAGCTCGGCAGGTGGCTGTGAGCAGCATGCCACTGCACTCTAGCCTGGGCAACAGAGTGAGAGTCTGACCCCTAAAAAAAAGTTCTCAGAAAACTAAAAATAAAACTACAATAAAATCTAGTTATCCCATTATGGGGTATTTATCCAAAAAAAAATAAATAAAAATAAAAAAATAAAATAAAAGAGAGAGAAAAGATCTGTATATCAAAGAAATACCTGCACTCACATGTTTATTGCTGAACTATCAATAATAGCAAACATATGAAATTAGCCTAACTGTCCATTAAGGGATGAATGGATAAATGGATAAAGAAAACGTGGTATATGCCAAAAACACAACCTGCACATGTATGTTCATTGCAGCACCATTCACAACAGCAAAGACTTGGAATGAACCAGATACCCATAGAAAGCACACTGGATAAAGAAAATGTGGTACATCAACATAATGGAATATTATGCAGTCATAAAGAATAACAAAAATATGTCCTTTGCAGCAACATGGATGCAGCTGGGGACCATCATTCTAAGTGAACTATCTCAGAAACAAAAAAATGGAAGACTGTATGTTCCCATTAATAAGTGGGCCCTAAACATTGGGCACACAAGCACAAAGGCAGGAACAACTGGCACTGGGCACTGCTAACTGGAGAGAGGATAAGGGGCACATAACTGCCCATTGGTTACCATGTACACTACCAGAGGGCTTGCTAGAAGCCCAGACCTCACCTGCATGCAATTTACTTATGTAGCAAATTCTCACATGTATCTCACAACTCTAAATTTTTTTAAAAATGTGATATATAAACACAATAGAACACTATTTATCCATTAAAAAATAATGAAATCATGTCACTTGCAGCAACATAGATGGAACTGTAGGTCATTATGTTAAGTGAAATAAACCAGGCACAGAAAGACAAATATCACATATTCTCACTCATATGGGAGCTAAAAAAGTTCACTAATGTAGAGAATAGAATAATAGATGCTAGAGCCTGGTAGGGTATAGGTGAATGGGAGGAGAGGATGAAGACAGGTAGGCTATTGGATGGAAACATATAGTTAGACATAAGGTATAAATTCTATTGTTTAGCAGCAGAGTGCCTATAGCTAACAACAATATATTGTATATATCCAAGTACCTAGGAGAGAGTATTTCTGACCATGTGTTCCCAACACATAAGAAATGATAAATATTAAAAGTAATAGATACCTCAAATACCCTAAGTTGATCATTACACATCCTATGCATGTAACAAAATATCACATGCATCTCATAAATATGTAAATATTATGTATCAATTAAAAATCAATGAAAGGATAAAAGTTTAGGAAAATGACATACTATGGGTAGGAATTATAATTGCAAGCAGCAGTGAAGGTTAAAACTTTGTAACAATTTATATTGAAAATATATTTATGCACACACATGTTTATTGTCATACTATTCACAATAGCAAAAAACATGGAATCAGCTCCACTGCCCATTGAAAGTGAACTGGATAAAGAAAATGTGGTACACATACACGATGGAATATTATGCAGCCATAAAGAATGACAAAATCATGAACTTCTTAGCAAATTGGATGGAATTGGAGACAATAATTCTTAGCAATCTATCACAGAAATAAAGAACAAAATACCACATGGTCTCATTCATAAGTGGGACCTAAACATTAATCACAATAGCACAAGGAAGATATCAGCAGTTGGGGAACACTGTTGGGGAGTAGAGGGCATAACAGCACAAAGGGTACCTGGTCCTAAACCAGGGGAAGTGAGTAGTAGTTGGAGGTCCAAACTTCCCATGCATACACATTACTTATGTGTCTTACTCTGACTTGTACCCCACATCTTTTTAATAAAATAAAGTTTAAAAAAAACATATTTCCTAAGGAGATTTCACTGAACTTTTAATAACTATGAAACTCACATCATTTGTAATTTATAGGCAAAGAGTATAAATTACATTTTTGTTAAATTTTATTAAAAAAACCTATATTGGGTAGATAATAGTACAGGGATAACAAAAAGTATTGTTTTAAAAAAGTAAAAACTCTGGACCCAAAGAAAAAACCCTGAATGAAAGTTTTCCTGCCCAGCAGGGAACCTGCTTTAGCACAGAGTTTATCCTCTGGGGCAAGAGGCTTGGAGGAGAAATTTTTCAGATAAGTGTTCTTAAAACTGAAAACTGTAGTCTCCGTAGCTCATACTGAAAAAGCAAAGTCTATGAGATCCTCTGATAGGCTGGCATCATCTGGGTTAAGGAATTAGGTTGTGTGAAAGTGTTGAGCCGGTTATTAGCAGGGTTTTTTTTCTTTTAAGTCTATTTTTTTTTAAAATTTCAAAGTTGTGGGGTACAAGTCAGGATTGGGTAAATAAGTGGTTGAGGTACAGGTGACGTTTTGGGCTTCCCATTGGACCTCACTTTACTTGGATTAGGGTCAGGCATTCTTATTGATGTTATGTGCCCCTCTTCCCTCCCCTGGTAGTGTCCCACTATTACCAATCCCATTTTTATAGTATTATAATAGACATCCAGGGTCCACTTATGAGTGAGAACATATGATATTCGGCTATTTGTTTCTTTGATAGATCACTGAGTATGATTAGGCTCCAAATCCATCCAAGTTGCTGTGAAGTCCATAAGTTTGTCCTTTTTTGTGGCTATGTAATATCCCATCATGTGTATATGTACCACTTTTTAAAAAATCCAGTCCAGTTCCAGTGGGCAGTATGGTTAGTTCTATGTTTGGTTATTAGCGGATTTTTCAAGGAGTGGTCCTTGAGATTTTTCCAAGGAGTGTGATTGATTTAGGAATGTGATGCCCCAGTTGTTCTCATTATACACCTTTCACCTCTATGATGATCTCCAGTCACATAATTAAACACAGATATTTGATACATGTACATGGACTCCCTCAAGCAAATATGCATGAAATTTCTGTAATCCATTCTCCTGCCATGAGGATGAATCTAGGACGGAGAAGGCACTGGGCCTTCACTCAGGTAGCTTCTGAATTTAGAAAACAGGGAAATCACTAGTTGGAAATGGGTTATAAGATTTTTATGCAAACTCATGGTTCTACAAAGCAAATCACACACACACACACGCATTTCTAATGGTTTTGCCATATACAGGGCAGAAAAAATAAATGGGAATCAAAGAAGATGATCTAAAAACTACTGGGAGCTATAAGGTAATGCAATATCTTCCCTGTGATAACAGTAAATGGGCATAAAAGATGGGAAAACAGAAGAAAATAAAGGTCAAGAATTTTGAAAATCTCAAACTAAGAACTGAAAACCATTGTTGACTGTATCTGTATAGTAAACAGGCTTCTGTCTTTTAAAATGTTTTAGGGTAACTGAAAAAAATTTGATTTCTAATTTAGCCCAAAAAGAGCATAGAATATAAATTAAGCTGCAATTTAAATGGTTAAAAGTTAATGGAAAAAGTTGCTTCTGAAATCCTATATTTCTTTAATGTTGTTCTAAGTTGCATTGTGATATTTAAGCCTCATATTTTAGATTTTGACAGAGTTACATTTTTTGACAGGAAGAAATAATTGATGTTTGCATTTATCACACCAATAACAATTATTTATACTAGGAAATGACAAACTATGGCTCATAGGCTTAATGTGGCCCACCACCTGCTCTTGTAAATAAAGTATTATTACAATATAGCCACAACAATTTGTTTAAATATTGGCTATGGCTGCAATGGTCGAATTGAGTAGTTCTAATAGAAACTGTATAGCCTACAAAGCCTCAAATATTCACTGTGTTACTCATTACAGAAAGAGTTTGTCGGCCCTTGATTCATATGATGAGGCCATAATCCAGGCATCCACACCCACCTTGTCACATTTATGTAAATTACTGGTTCAGTGCTTATAAGAACTAAAGAAGGTCCATATGATCACCCTAAGAAAGTTATACTTCAAAATAGGAAATACAATTTATTAGATAGGAAAGAATAATCTCATGTGAAGCTAATTAAGTATGCTAATTAACAGAATAAAATAATAATTTCCTTTTTCTTAGTTGATCATATTGAAAAGATGAATCTTTAAAAAAATTGTAAAATGAGACCTACAAAAATAGTTAAACCTTTGTTCCTCTTAATAGGCACTCACTCTACGCACCAACACTTTTTGTCATTATTACCACATTTTTGGAATTTTTAAATTGCTGTCACTCATACCAGCATGATATAAATAGTTTAAGTCTAAAATTTTAATCTTTTTCTTCTTTACAAGTAGCATAATATGCTGTTATTCGATAATGTTCCCACTGTACCTAAACTAGAAGTTCTTGACTCTGGCTGCACACTGAAATCATTTGAAGAGTTTTTCAAAAGTGCCAAAGCCCTGGCATTGCCCCAGAGAAATAAAACGAAAATTTATTAAGGAGAGGACCACAACATCATTAAAATGCTCTCCAGGTGATTCCAATGTATAACCTGATTTGAGAATAGGAGATCTAAAGTGCTGCACTTAGGAGGTCCATTTCATGAACTAGAATATAACCTTTGGTATTTCCAGGAAGTAAAACATCAAATCTGGAAACTCACAGAATCATTCTCTAGTCCCTTCCAATGGCAAACTCAATGGATATTTAGATATGCTAATATGAAAATATAAATACCTAGGTAATGAGTCAGGAACATTACTAATTTGAAATGAAAATGAGAAAAACTATTTCTGTGTAAAAAAATGCCCTTCCTGGAAAACAGAGGCAAACAGAAGTGTGTGATTTCATCCAGTATTTTTGAACTTTAAAAACAAAACAAAAGTCTAGCTTGGAAGAGTGGTTTTTGTTTTGTTTGTTTTTAATCTCAGACACGACTTTGATGCAGCTTGGTTATAGGACCTCCTTCTTCAAGTGTTCCTCTCAGTCTCCTCGGGCACTCCAAGCAGTTGTTAGATAACTGTCTCCAGCTTTTCTGTAAGCTATGGTTGTAGCAACAAGGACTTATCTGCCCTGATTCAAGAGTTCTTGAAATCACTCATGCCATGGGTACCTGAAGCTTTCCTTGACACATTTTCCCTTCCTATCTTTGCACTTCAGTGGTTCTGTTCCACTGCTTCTCGATGTCTCTCTTTACCCAAGCCTCATTCACATTCACTTGGAGGTTCATGCTGTCAGCCTTCTGGCTTGCCTGCCTAGCTCTTTCCTCAAGCTTTTTCTGACATGCTTTACCTTATTTTTAAGTGGTAAGAAGTTGTCTTCAGACCTTTCAGACAGATCAGAGTTTGTATTGCTTTTCTATTTTGCTTTTTTTACATTTCCAAACTAGCACTTTTCTATCCTATATACACTTGATTATATTTCTTAACTTCCCTTTAAGTCAGCTCCGTGCTCATCTTCAATCTATAGGAATCTGCTTCATAATTGATAGTGACATCTGGGCAAGAAACATCTTAATTGCTTTCTATTATTTGCATAAATCTTCCATAAAATACAAAATGAGTTTTTAACCTTTCTAATGAATAAACATGTTAGCCCATATAGGTGAAGTGTTAATTGCTTTTCTCAGTTAACATTTTGAATGACAGCCTGATACAGGTGAGCTGTCAAATTTGGGCGTGTCTCTGAAATATGGCTTCTTTACCAATTCAATCCCTCATTTTCTAAATCACCCAACCTGTCAAAATAGCAGCTTTGTAAATTTTCATTCTTAGGAACAGAATATTTTTCTAAAGTTGAGTTAAAATTATTCAAAAACATTTAATAAATCAAGCATATACCTTTGCTTATTCAATTCAGAATAGACAGATTTTAAGATCTTAATTGAAGTTTCAGGAATTGCTCAAGACATAAGATTACCTATAGCTTTTTAAACAGATACATGCATGTGTGTGTGTGTGTGTGTGTGTGTGTGTGTGTGTGTGTGTGTATTTGAGATTTGATTCAGATAATATTAAAACTAATTCATGATCAGAGACACACACAAACAGATGTGATGGTGGGAGAAAGCAACCCCAAGTATAATGCAGGATAAATGCATTGCTGGAAGATATTCACAGAGTAGGTTAGTTATGTACAGATAATGAAAAGTTGATAGTAAGTTGTTATGTTTTCCTGTTTAGAACATGTGAAAAACACAATGCCCACCATAAACGTTATAATTATAGACCCTTACAGTTGAAAGTGGAACATTTACACTCTTGGTTTTTAGCCAGAACTAAATACATGACTTTAGGTGTGATGTGCCAAATCTCTCCTCTTGCTTATCATGATGGTCATGTGACATCACACAATAATTACAGTAAACTGAAATGCATTACATGTCTCCTCACTTGTATTTCCCCTAAGCATTTTTCCCTCATCCTGTTTTTGTGCAGTTGATTGTATAGTCCCTGGTGCAATAGCTTTCCTTTATTTCTAACAAACATCATTACAGGATTCTAGAGAGAGTGCTTCCATCCTCTATACCTTTGCTATTCAACATGTAGTCTGGAGATCCACAGCACCAACAGATCACTTGGCAGAAATGCAGAACATCTGGTTCCATCTCAAATTATCAGAATCAGAATTGCATTTAGTTAGATCGTCATTTTTACATGAAATTTGGAGAAACACTGCCGCTCACAATCCACCGTTTCCTTCTTTTTCAACTCCTATTCAAGAAAAGACAACTTAACACCCAATAGCATGTGATTGGTGAATGCAGTAGTAGACATAGTTTTTCAATAAGAAGAGCAAAATAACTTAAGAGTTACATCCCACATGATGGTAAACTCTTTTTGGTTAACCTTCCTTCTATGGCACAGGGGTAAAATAGTTTAGCTCTGTGACAATTCGATTCTGAGCGTCATTCGTATTCCATCTATCTTAGTTCATTTGCACTGCTATAAAGGAATACCTGAAGCTGGGTAATTTCTAAAGAAAAGAGGCTTATTTGGCTCAGGGTTCTGTAGTCTTCACAAGAAGCATGGTGCCAGTATCTGCTTCTGGTGAGGGGTTCAGGAAGCTTCCAATCATGGCAGAAGGTAAATGGAGAATAGGCATCAACATGGTGACAGAGGCGGAGGCAAGAGAGGCGGACGGTGCCAGGCTCTTTTTAACAATCAGTTCTTGCATTAACTAATACAGTGAGAACCCACTCATTACTGCAAGCATGGCACCAAGCCATTCACCCAAATACCTCCAAATAGGCCCCACCTCCAATATTGGGGATCAAATTGCAACATGAGATTTGGAGGTGATAAACATCCAAACTGATATCACCATCCATTATCTTAGTGTATAATTTTGGGCAGGGACTTTTCTGGGTTCTTGTGACAGGCAAAAAATGAGGACATGTAGTTTATGAAGTAAATTTGTTTTGATACACACTATAGCATAGTAGTTAAGAGTTTAAGCTCTGAAAAGAGACTCCTGAGTTCAAAGCTTGGCTCCATCACTCATTAACTGTGTAACTTTTGGCAACTCACTTAACCTTTCTGTGACCAATAGGGATGATAACAATAGTACCTACTTTATGGGTCTGTTATAAGAATAAAGAAGTTGATGTATAAAGTTTATAGAACCAGTACCTAGCACATAATAAAATATTACTATTATTGGACATTAAGACACCTCTATTTTCAAGAGTGTAAATAAAAAACTATGAAAAACTCTTAGGGAATCTCTACATTGACTTGAAAGGCATGTTCTCCCGGGAACTGGAATACTGATAGGCAACAGTTTAAAACATTGAGAGTTTTAGGGGATTTCCCAACATGTAAGAGCAGAATCCTGTTGGTGATATTACAAATTACTTGTGATGCTAACCGAGTAGAAAGAAGATATCAAATCTAAGGGCTAAACCTAAGTTTATAGTACATTTTCCTCTCTACAGAATGGGTTCGACTTGTCTCACCAAGATCACCAACTGTAGTCTAAACTCCAAGCAACCATCTTGAAAATGTGTGCTAAGATTCACAATTGGGGCATACGAGCATATCTGCCCACATTACTGAAAATGT
Source organism: Carlito syrichta (assembly GCF_000164805.1). Lineage (NCBI taxonomy): Eukaryota > Metazoa > Chordata > Mammalia > Primates > Tarsiidae > Carlito > Carlito syrichta. Next base: position 1,031,932 of record NW_007253531.1, read on the forward strand.
TTCCTCAGAGTATATGCCGTAGCTGTTGTATGTTATTTGTCAATTACATTCATTTTAATGTTGGTGTTCTCATATTCCTGTACTCTGCCTAAAATATATGTTAAAACTACAAGAGAAGACCAGAAATGCATTTGAAAGTGAAAATACATTAACACCACTGCACTGAGCAGTCCATCCTGTATTCATCTGTCAGAGACGTGGCAGCTTCCTTATTCATGAAGAAAGACAACCTACTAACCAAGGGTAAAAAATCTGGTCCATTTGTAGTGCCAAGGCCCTTCACTATCTTAAAGAATAGAAAACCCACTCATCTCAATTTACATTCTGATTTTAACCCAGTCAACTTTAAAATGCAGAAACAGTTCTTCAGGTCTTTGAGTTCAGGTAGCAGACTATACTGTAAATACATCCCCATACCAAATTTGGCAAAAGCCACAAGAAAACAATAATAGCAACAAAAACCCAAATCCATGCTATCTATTTTTGTAAAAGTTCAGTGGCTTTCTTGAAAAAATACTTGTTAATGACATAGTTCCCAATTATTTAGAGGTGTAACCCAGAGGTATCAATAATCCTCACCAAGTTGCCAAAGGAGGTTAATTTTATTTATTTTGCCAGCTCCTACCTGAGCTCAGTGTGGGCTCACCATATCCAGTCATCTGTTCCTTACTCAATTTACTTCCCATATTTAACACCATTTGTAGTGGACACTGTGTAGCCCCAGCTGTTGGAAGGGCTTTCAGAATATAGCCTTCCATTCTCAGTCCCAATTTCAGAGAGAGGCCTCACTCAAAACCTCATAGTAGCAATTATGTCCTAGTAAATAGTTAACTGGCCCTTCAATAAAACAAATAAACCCTGATTTATAACCTTTGCTCATTGATTTCCAATTTCCGTGATGTAAATATTCCCTTCATTGCCGATCTCAAGGTACCGGCATGACCAAATTTACTGAATGCAAAGTGTGAACCAATGCACACAATCAGCTCACAGGAGCTACTGTGAGCTAGCTTCAGCTAGCTCCAACACTGGTGGCCCGTATCCAGAGACTCACTACATGGGAGTAGAAAGGCCTGGCAAACACAAGGCAACTCAGAAAGGACATTCTTGGGATCAGATTGGTTGAGGCTGTTGTCAAGCTAGCATCACAGCTCAAACTTCCCATCTATTCAACCCTGCTTCCTTCCCCCTACCTTACAGAGGAGTTGGTCCGAAGAGCACTCCTTAATAAGCATCCTACATGGAAAATTCTGTCTGCTTCCCAGGGAATCCAACCTGAAACAATAATTATTTTTTTTAATCTCTGAGTGTGCTGCCAAAGATTCCTTCTGTTCTAAGGAAGAGCTCTCGCATACTTTTATACTTTTTATAAAACAGATAATCCAATTCAATTATTAATACCAGGACAACAAACTCGTAAAAAAGTCAATTGGAATTACACTTACAGATTTATTTTATAAGCTAACAGAATTCATTATAAAACATAGCAACACTCTCTAAAGTCTGAGTATCTTGAGACTACTGAGTCAGAAGTAACACTTATAATATAGTTTTCTTAATGTATTGTCTGCCTTTTTACAACTGCAAGAAAGAAAGAACAATTTTCTTTTTCTTCTTGTAATAAAATGTATTTCTTTTTTATTTATTTTATTTTTTATTAGTATTATAAAGATGTGGGGTACAATTCAGGGTTAGGTACACAAACATTGTTTATGCAGGTACCCTTGTTAATGAGGTATGCCCCTCCCTCCCCTAGCAGTTTCCCTTAACTGCCAATCCCACTCCGCCTCCCTGACAGTTTCCCATTACTGCCAAATGCTTTCTTATAGCATTATAATTGTTCAAGGTCACCTTATGAGTGAGAACATATGGAACTCAGTTCTTTGTTTCTGTGATAAATCACTGAGTATGATCAACTCCAAATCCATCTAAGTTGCTGCAAATTCCATATATTTGTCCTTCTTTATGGTTGCATAATATTCCATTGTGTATATGTACCACATTTTCTTTATCCAGTCCAGTTTCGATGGGCAACATGGTTGGTTCCATGTTTTTGCTATTGTGAATAGAGCTGCATCAAACATACCTTGTGCAAACATACCTTGTGCAGGTATCTTATTTGTACAATGATTTGAGTTTCTCCAGGTATATTCCCAATAGGGAAATTGCTGGGTCATATGGAAGGTCAATTTCTAGTTCTTTCAGAAATCGCCACATGGTCTTCCAAAGAGTTTGCACTAGTTTGCATTCCCACCAGTAGTGTAGAGGCGTTCCTTATTCTCCACATCCTCACCAGCATCTGTTGTTTGTTTTATTAATCATAGTCATTCTCACTGGGATTG
>NW_007253531.1:1034750-1090738 GCF_000164805.1 Carlito syrichta
TTTTTCATGTGTCTGTTGGCTGCCTGTATATCTTCTTTTGAGAAGTGTCTATTCATGTCTGTTGCCCACTTTTTAAAGGGGCTGTTTGTTTTTTTCCTATCGGTGCATTTGAGTTCCTTGTAAATCCTAGATGTTAGGCCTTTGTCAGATATACAGTTGGCAAATATTTTTTCACATTCTGTGGGCTGTCTCTCTGCTCTCTTGATGGGTTCTTTTGCTTTGCAGAAGCTCCTGAGTTTGATGAGGTCCCACTTGTCTATCTTATTTCTTAAGGTATTGGTCTTTAGGGTTCTGAATAGGAATTGGTTGCCAGTTCCAATTTCCATAAGGGTATCTCCTGCATTTTCTAAGATTCTTATAGTTTGAGGTTTTATGTTTAGGTCTTTGATCCATTCAGAGTTAATTTTTGTGTATGGTGATAGGTAGGGGTCCTGTTTCAATCTTCTGCATGTGGTCAGCCAGTTTTCTCCCAGTACCATTTACTAAATAGGTTCTCTTCTCCCCAGTGGTTGTTGTTGGACTCTTTGTCAAAGATGAGTTGGCTGAGAAATTGAGACTTTGCTTCCGGAATCTCTATCCTGTTCCATTGGTCTATATGCCTGTTCTTGTACCAATACCAGGCTATTTTGATTACTGTAGTCTTATAGTAAAGTTTGTAGTCCAGACTTGTAAAACCTCCTGCTTTGTTTCTTCTGCTAAGGATTGTTTTGGCTATTCATGGTTGTTTGTTTTTCCACATGAATTTCTGTATTGTCATTTCCAGGTCTGAGAAGAATGATGTTGGTAACTTAATGGGTATTGTACTGAATCTGTAGATTGCCTTTGATAGGATGGACATTTTAGCAATGTTGAGTCTTCTTATCCATGAGCATGGAGTATTTTTCCATTTGTATGTTTCTTCTTGGATTTCTCTGAGCAACGTTTTGTAGTTCTCATTGTAAAGGTCTTTCATTTCTCTGGTTAGGAAGATGCCGAGGTATTTCATTTTTTTGTGGCTAGTGTGAATGAGATTGTGCTTTTTATTTGGGTCTCTGCCTGCTTGTTGTTGTTATAGAGGAATGCAATTGCCTTTTGCACGTTTATCTTGTACCCTGAGACCGTGCCAAAGTCCTTTATCAGTGCGAGCAGGTTTTCGACAGATTCTCTTGGATTTTCAAGGTATAGGTTCATATCATCAACAAAGAGGGATAACAATTTTCTCTTTTCCTATTTGGATACCCCTGATTTCCTTCTCTTGTCTAATTGCCTGGGCTAGGACTTCCAACACAATATTGAACAAGAGGGTTGAGAGTGGGCAGCCTTGTCTTGTTCCAGTTTTCAGAGGAAATGTTTCCAGTTTCTGTTCATTTAGCAATATGTTACCTGTGGGTTTATCATAGATGGCACTTACTATTTTGAGGTATGTTCCTTCTATACTTAGGTGTTTGGGGGTTTTTATTAAGAAGGGATGCCGGATTTTATCAAAAGCTTTTTCTGCATCTAATGAGATAATCATGTGTTTCTTGTTTTTACATCTGTTGACGTATTTAATTACATTATGGTCTTACAAATGTTGAACAAGCCCTGCATCCTGGGGATGAAGCTTACTTGGTCATGGTGGATGATTTTTGAGATGTGCTTTTGGATCTGATTTGCTAGAATCTTGTTGAGGATTTTTGCATCTATGTTCATAAGGGATATTGGCCTGTAGTTCTCTTTTTTTGTTGGATCTTTACCCGGTTTGGGTATCAGTGTGATGTTAGCTTCATAAAATGATTTGGGGAGAATTCCATCTTTCTCAATTGTCTGGAATACTTTCAGTAGGATTGGTATCAGCTCCTCTTTGTATGTTTTGTAGAATTCTGCTGGAAATTCATCTGGTCCAGGGCTTTTTTTAGTAGGTAGTTTTCATATGACAGAGTCAATTTCCTGGGTTGTTATTGGTCTATTTAATGTCTTAATGTCTTCTTGTTTCAACCTGGGGAGGTTGTGTGATGTCAGAAAGTCCTCCATTTCATTTGGGTTATCAAGTTTGTTTCCATAGAGGTGTACACAGTAATCTCTGATTATCTTTTGTATTTCTTCAGGGTCGGTTGTGATTTAATTTTTTGTATTTCTGATTGTGTTTATTTGGGCTTTTTCCTCTCTTTTTCTTGGTCATTCTGGCTAGGGATCCATCAATCTTGTTAATTCTTTCAAAGAACTGGCTTTTTGTTTTGTTGATGTTTTCTATGATATCTTTGTCTTCCATGTCCCATAATTGGGCTCTTATTTTTGTGATTTGGATTCTTCCTGCTAAAGTTGGGGTTTTGATGGTCTTCTCTTTCCTGTTCTCTTAGGTGATTTGTTAGGCTCTCAACTTCTGATCTTTCCGTTTTCTTGATGTGTGCTTGTAGAGATATAAATTCCCCTCTGAGAACTGCTTTCAAGGCATCCTAGAGGTATTGGTAAGATGTTTCTTAATTTTCATTTGTTTTCAGGAATCATTCAATTTCTGCTTTGATTTCAGTGTTGATCCGGTAGTTGTTCAGCATCATGCTATTTAGTGTTCATGTCTCTGTGGGCTTTGCGGAAATGTTGTTGGTGCTGATATTTATTTTTATTCTACTGTGGTCAGAGAATGTGTATGGCAAGATTTCAACCTTATGGAATTTGTTTATGCTTGATTTATGGCCAGGGATGTGATCAATCTTGGAGTATGTTCCATGTGGTGATGAGTAGAATGCATATTCTGTGGTTGTTGAGTAGAATAATCTGTAGATATCCATTAAGTCCACTTGGTCAAGTTCAAGTTTAGGTTCTGGATCTCCTTGTTGATTTTTTGCCTCGATGATCTATCTAGGACTGTCAGTGGGATATTCAAATCCCCAGCTATAATAGTTTTAGAGTCAATATCTTTTTTAAGTTTACTTAGTAGTTGTTTTATAAATCCTGGTGCCTGTGTTGGGTTGTATATGTTTAGGATAGATATTTCTTGTTGATGGATTGAACCTTTTATCATTATGTAGTGTCCTTTGGTATCTTTTTAAATTTTTGATAGCTTAAAGGTTGTTTTGTCTGATATTAAGATTGCAACTCCTGGCTTCTTTTGTGATCTATTCACCTGGAAACTCATTTTCCAACCTTTAACCTTGAGTCTGTATGTATTCCTTGAAGTGAGATGAGTCTCCTGAATGCAGCAAATAATTGGGTCATGATTTCTTATCCAGTTCACCATTCTGTGTCTCTTCAGTGGTGCATTTAGTCCATTCGCATTAAGACTGATTAATGACATATGAATGTTTTTCCCTGTCATGAGGTTCTTCGAAAGCTTTTCCTTTGTTTTCTTGTTTTCTTTTGGCTTTGGGGTTAATGTATGTGTGGGTTTTCAGTTTCTTGTTGCACTGTATTTTCTGCTGATTCTGTGCTCTGCTGTTCTCTTGGGAAGTGTGTGGTCAATCTTTTTCTTCTTTCTTCTGTGCTTAATACCTTTTTTAGTGTCTCTTGTAGAGCTGGTGTGGAAGCTGCAAAATCTCTTAAGGATTGGATGTCTGGGAAGGATTTTAATTCTCCATCACTGATGAAGCTGAGCTTGGCTGGATAGGAAATTCTTGGTTTAAATTGTTTTTCTTTGAGGACTTTGAATATAGGGCTTCAGTCCCTTATTGCTTGGAGTGTTTCTGCTGATAGGTCTGCTGCTATTCTGATTGGTTTTCCCCAGTAGGTAGTCTGACCTTTCTCTCTTGCTGCCTTTAGGATTTTTTATTTTGTGCCTACTTTGCATAGGTGAATTACTATATGTCTATCTAGGTGTTGGTCTTCTCATTTGATGTCTTGTGGGGTTTCTCTGTATCTCTTGTGCTTAACTAGTCACATCTCTAGTGAGATGGGGAAAGTTTTCTTGGATTCCTTCCTGTAATACTTGCTCTAAATTGTTCTTCATTTCTCTTTCTTCTTCTGGGATACCAATCAGGCATAGATTCGGCCTCTTGATATAATTGCACATCTCTTGTAAACTTTGTTCTTTCTTTCTGAGTCTCCTTTCTATGTTTTTTACAGATTGGGTTAATTGATTGTTCTGGTCTTCAAGTTCTGATACATTCTTCAGCTAGATTAGTTCTGCTTTCCATGCTTGTTATCTTGTTATTTATTTCCTGGATGAAATTTTTTATGGCCAAAATCTCTGTTACAAGTTCTTTCAGTGTTGCATCTTGTCTTTCTTGAGTCCTATTCACTCTTTCCAACCATTCCCCAGTCCTTGTCATATTATGGGAACAGTCTTTGGTGACTTCCATGGCTTGGTGACTTCCAAGGTCTGATTTTTCAGGAGTTTTGTCTTTGGTATACTTGAAATTGCCTGAGGTCTTCCTTTGGCTTTTCCTCATTTGTGACAGATCTCTTGTTTTTTTCTTTAGTTCTGTTATTCAGTGTCAGTGGGAGAGGCTTTCACTTCTGAAGTTTGCTCAGACCTCTATTCTTCCCTGATCTGGCCTCTGGATTTGTTCTATTTTGAAATAGGGTGGTGGGTGGGAAGCTTTGCTGTCTCTTTTAGTTTTCGATATTTGAATAAAGTGGGGGATGGGGCGCTAGGAATCAGATACCACCTGCAAATTAAAATGTTCACTTATTGTGGTATGTGTTCCCTGAGACCCACTCCCCGCTACCACTCTATATGACAATGCAAAGCAGAAACCAATGCAAAAGCAATTGAACACATACACACACACTCCAAAACAAACACTGATCTCTTTGGAGTTCTTCCTCCTCCTTTTCTGGCCACACCCTTTTTTCCAGAGCTGGATCAGGGTAGGGGGTGGGGCGCCTGGAACTCAGCACTTGTCAGGTCCCTCTGAAGCTTGTGCTCTTTGGATATTCCGTTTGGGCCACAATAAAACCCTGAGCAGTTGATCCACCAGTCACAGAGATCAGATCTGTTGCTCCGTAATTAGTAAGTCGGAGTACTTTCCTGCCCCGCCTTCAATATGGTGGTGGGGAGCCTCTCTTGTCCTTTTCTGTGGGAACTTGCCTCTGGACTCTGTCTGCAGCCCCTTCCAGTGCCCTGCAAGGTGCTGAAATGATTAGGCAAAGCCCAGAGCAGTCTCTCTCCTGCTTCAATGGTGAGAGAGTGCTTGGGGCAATAGTGTCTCCCTGACATTTTTCCGAAGGAAAAATTCTGCCCATTTTGAAAAAACAATGGTGCTCTGTTTCTGTGACCCGGGAAGAGCCAGGGACAAAGTAAAGAAGCTGCAGTACCTGCTGTTGCACAGAGGGCTTGGCCACCTACTCACGAGCCCCACTTAGACAGTCTTTCCCAGCATTTTCTTGCCAGGTAGGGTTTGTTGATTTAAAAAAAAAAGAAAAAGAAAGAAAAGAAAGAGAAAATGGCGCTTGGCTTCTGCATCCTGGGAATCACTAGAGTCCAAGTCCAGACGCTGTGACAATGCTCCCTAGCCCTCACTCAGTCAGCCACTCACACGCCCACTCACTCACCAGTGCATACACAAAATTTCCCATACGCTCACTCACTCACACAGGGACTCGCACAGTCTGACTGACTCAGCTGCCATCTTCCCCCAATCAGTATGTATTTCATAAGCAGTTAAAAGAGCTTCCTATGCCAAGGTTAACCACTGATGTTCACAAATGAACATTATAAAGAAAAAAGTAGATTGGTGTAGCCCAAAACTCACAATATGAAAATAAAGGGCAGAAATGTAATTTTTAAAAGTAGGCGGTGGACCATGTAATGCTACTTAGGAAATCTTGCATTTTGATACTATTCAAAAGTCTCTTTTGGGCCTGGTGCTGATTAATGCTATGACCATGTTACTTTTGAGGCTACAGATTACTCCACTTCCAGGAAACTACCCGAGATTGTCTAAAATGCTTTCTGTTTAGGTTTACCCTATAGCCACTTCCGTGTCACTCTGGAGCACACAGGAGTCATTCTGAAATTTCTATACACGACCACCACAGCTACTTCTATTGTCATGGATTGCTGCCTCTGTGGGAGCCAAAAGGCATGTGGACTACCAGATGCATGGATTCTCTTAGTTTTGTTCCCAGTTTCACTCATCTTCTACTCCACTCAATCACACTTATCAACTGGGGCTGTCTGCACAACATGGCATAAAACAGCATAGGAGGCAGAAAGTTGGAGATTAGGTGAGCTCAGGGGGTGCCTATGTTGAAATTTATAGAATCAAACAATAATGAGTTGGTTTACTCAAATCTTGTTGTAATGGCTGTTATTAATAATATTTGTAGGGGACTCAAAGGCTTGTTGGTAATGGCTGTTATTAATAATATTTGTAGGGGATTCAGAGGGTGTCTGGTACATCACTTATGGAGATTCTGGCTCAGGAACTAATGTCGATAAGGAATATGTATGTCAGATGTATGAGGCACATGTAGTAACTTTGTTCTTGACTCTGTCAGCATGTATGTGCATAAGAAATCATGAAACTAAAAGGAACATTACAAAATCAGGAGTGGAGAGGTCAGGAAGATGGTGATCGAGCCAATCAGACTATGTGAGACGTGGTGTGAATGAGTGAGTGTATGGAAAATTTGTGTAAGTGCTAGTGAGTGAGTGGGCATGTGAGTGACTGACTGAGTGAGGGCTAGGGAGCTAGCAGCCAGGGCAGGATTCATATCTGAATCTGTATGTCTCAGTCCCTTTACCTAGTATCTTGCAACTTATATAGATAATCAGTGTGTATATCTTTGAAGAAATGAAACAATGACAGTAGTAATTTGGGTTTGATCCCAATGCAGCTTTCAAGAGCTTTTTCATAATTAGGTGTAACGCATTTTTCTGCTGTAAGATCTAAGCATTGTAGAGCAATGACTTCTCACTCCATTAATGTGCAATTGTCTATTAGAAATGAACTATGTAAACCCTGATGTCTTGTGTATGAGTTCCAGATTTCTGACATGAATTCATTTATTGACCTGGTTAACAATTATGGAAAACTAAAAGAAGCACTTGAGCATTATATAAATTGATAAAGAATGCACTTAATTTCATGATTATCAATTTTCAAAAAAAAGGAAACAGAAGGATTATACTACTAATAATAGCAATAGCAACCATGTATTCATCTGTGTTGAGCACCTACAATGTGCCAGGCTATTTACATATTAGTTGATTAACTATCAATACAAAGTTTTAATAGTTTATATGTTAATTATTAACATTACATTATAGACACAATGACCTAGGTTTCTTAAAAAAAAAAAAAAAACTAAAAAATTTGCCAAGAGAAGAGTCTGGATTTCTCATGGGGTCCTTTCCATGGCCCTCTCTCTAGACTGGTGTTTGCTCACAATAAACTTGCCTCATAGGACTAAGAGAGTACATTGTACTTTGGAGTTGCCATGCAATTCCTGTAGAAAGAGTCCAGTGCCTGCAGATATTACAATTTCACCTTGACTAATTGACATACATTGATCCTAGATAGGTAAATGAGATACAGCAGGGCTGTGTGTGGATAACTGAGAGATATGAGGATATAACACTTAATATATATGCTTATATTTTATTTAGATCAAAGCTAATAAATTCAGTCACATTCAACTTATAAACATGAGTATATTAATAGGAATATAGTAACTAGCAGACAATACTCTTAAGTACAATTAATGTACCTTGTTATGAACTATTTTAACATCACTTTTCTTGTTGCTTTTTATCTTTATCCCACGGATGGTTTGCCACCAGTTTGTTTTTGTTCATCCTTGGCCCCACTGCTCCTGCTTATACTGTGCTGCTTTTAGAAATTGTAGGTATTATCACCAATTTCACATATGAGGGGGAACCAAAATTTATTTATTCTTGCATGTTTAGACTTCAGTTACCTTCAAAGTACTCTCTATTTGATGGAATACACCTTTCCACTGCTCAAAACCATTTTTCAATTCATCAGTTTTGATGTCTTTTAGTGCTTCTGCTATTTTTTTTTTCTCACTTCTTCTCCATCAGCAAAACATTTCCCTTTGAGAACTTCTTTCATCTGGGGAAACAAAAGTCGCTCAGAGCAAGCTCAGGTGAATAGGGAAAATGGGGTACAGGGGTCATGATGTTTTTGGTCAAAAACTGCTGCACACTTAGCGTGGTGTGGGCAGGTTGTCTGTGTAAATCAGCCATCATAAAATGGACAAACGTGTTGAAATAATCTCTAAGTTTTTTTTTTTTTTTACAGAAGCCAAACACAGCCTCTCACAACAGCGCTAGCTGGAACATTGATGACAGCGGATTCCTAGAACACTTACCTAGTGCAGAAAGCCTGTACTACAAGGGGGGCACCCTCCAAAAATAATTCTGTCTTTTGGGGGTTCCCCTGTACTACTAATTATTTCCTTGATACTGAAGCAGTTCTTCATTGTTATTTCCTCAGTTAATTCTTTCTTCTAATATCAAATATGTTTCCGAGGTAGCCAGATTTTCCGTGCCTTCCTATAGTAGCCAAGGGAGTTTGATCCTGATGCAAATCATGTGTTGAGTTATTGTGGGCAGTTAAAGAGATAACAGTGTGTATGACTGTCACTGAGGCATTTAAAAATGCTAGTCTCCCCTCCCACAATTCAATTTTCCTGTTATATAAGTTATAGTTAGCCGGGCTTGGTGGCTCAGCCTGTAATCCCGCGCCTTTGGGAGGCTGAGGTGAATGGATTGCCCAAGCCCGCGGGTTCGAGACCCACCTGGGCAGGCAAGACCTCATCTCTACAATAAAATCAAAAAATTAGCCGGACGTGGTAGCGCACGCCTGTAATTCCGGCAACTTGGAAGGCTGAGGCGGAAGGATCGCCGGAGCCCAGCAGGTCGAGGCTGCGGTGGCCGGGAGCGGCCACTGCACTCCAGACTGGGCAACAGAGTGAGACTCCAACTCAAAATAAATAAATAAATAAATAAATAAATAAAAAGTTATAGTTATTATTACAGTATCTGGTCCTGGTTAATCTCACCACACTCCTACAGAACAAAATTCTTTAGATAAACAAATTATTTCTGTTGAACTAGTTGCATCCATTAAACAGAGTAAGATCTAAACCCAAGAGTTTTGAACGTGTTTACACCATGTTCACAAAGTCAGCAGTCCATAAATTACTTTCTTATGCATTGTTTATTTGCATCTCATAGCAATCATATAAGATAGGTGATAATGGTAAGGGAAACTGAAGCACTGAGACATTAGTGGCTTGCTTCAAGTCACCTATCTGATTAGTGAAAGAGCTGGGATATGGTGTTTTCCTGCTTCTCGATTGTTCATTCCACAAGAATGATGTGATGTTTCCCAAAAAGAATTCTTGCAAGCAAGTCTTTGAAAATTAAAGTCCACATAATATATACAAAACCACCTAATTTACCAAGTCTATACTGGGCATGGGTATCCCTGTTCTCAACTGGAAAGAGTCCATTTTGCAAAAGACTGGCATGACACTTAGTGAAAACCTAATTAAAACAACAACAACAACAACAACAACAACAACAAGAAGAACAATACATCTCAGTCAGAAACAACCAGGCAGCAGCCCACTTGACCCAAAGCCAATTTCAAGAGCCACTTTTTCCCATACCACAGAAAGGCTGGATAGAGCAGCCACAATTATTTCTATGAGATAATCCTACCACCTCAGGTCTGCTAAGGTGCAAGTGAATGCACTTAATTGCTCAGCTGTGTATTTGCTTGAATGTAATCAACCACTTACTGAGAGTTGCTGTCTAACTATTAGGATATTGGCACAAGAAAAGCTAAATAAATTAGAGAGTTCACTCTTCATAAAGCTGCCTGTGGAAGGAAAGTATCTTCCATGTTCAGAGCCAGGGGGAGTTGGAAAGGAACAAGATTGGAAATCAGGCTACAGTCATAACAAAATGCTTACTCCTTACAAGCATTGCCCCAGTGCCTGTTAACACAAGCCATGGCCCGAAGTCACTGACCTCTGCAGAATGCTCTTCTGTCATTCTGGAGCAATAGCCATTTTATTAAGTGCACCTATTACCCACAGAGCAAGCACCTGGGAAATGAGTTGAGTTTGATGAGCAAGGAGGACAAGAGGCTTACTTTTACAGCATGAATAACATCTGTTCCTTCAAGCATGAATAAGACAAGGGGAGGAGATAACCAGACAAGACAGAAAGACAAACATCACCATGTTTGGTCTGCAGGTATCTGATATTGATATCTGGGTGTTTGTCTTTTGTCCACTGGGTCTCGTGCATCTTGATCATACTCTGCCCAAGAACTGTAGCCAAAAGAGAAGCTTCCATTCCATGAGCTGTTACAGTGAAGGGTCCACCTGTCCATTTAAAAAATAATAAAAGGATAACTATGCATTTTCTTCCAAGAAGAGACCTTTCTGAGAAAAGACGGGACAGAGAGGTCACCTTAGGTAATAGCCATGTTTAAAGGAAAGGCTCTAACTGTGAAATGATGGATTTTCTAAGATTAAAGGACCCACTGTTGCGGTTTTATTCTTAGATCTTAAGTGGCTCTTTAATATTTTGATGGTTCTATCAAATGCAACCTTCTTTCACCTATTGTCCCAGCCTCCAGTTCATCTCAATTTTATTATACCCTGTCCACCACTCCAGAACTTAAAGTACCACTTTGTTGGCTGTTTGCTTGACTGTTTATTGGCTTGTTTGCTTGCTTCCTTAAATGTTTGCATTTATATCAGTGTTTAAAACAACATCATTTGAATGTATCACAATATGTCACAAAGATATATATATATATATATATTTAAATTTTTTGTGCAACCATGGGCTGGTCTCTTTTGCTGTTCAATAAAATTTATTGTTTCACCTTGGCCTACAAAGTCCTCCATTTATTTGCTCACATCTTCTTCTCTCCAATTCAGTCACTTGTTGTTTCCTGGTCTATTTTAGCCAAGCAGCTCACTTGTATGCTCCTTGCAGTTTTCTACCCTTAAGAAGCGCTACCTGTAATTTGTGGGGCCTAATTAAAAACAAAAATGTGGAAGCCCCTGTTCAAAAAGCAGAAAAACTGCCATTCAAGGTACTAAAATATGGGGCTTTGCCTTTCTTCTACAGTGTTTCTCTTAAATTAATCTATGATTAAATGCTATTATGAATAAAGCAAAATTTAAAATGTTAATCATTCACATGTATTTTACCATTCATCCTTACATTGTACAATGCCAGATTTTGATGTAAACATAGGAATGTTTAACTTGTTTACAGAATCAATGAAATTACACAGTTTATATTTCATAGGTCATATATGCATATACATTTGCTTTTACCAGGGCAGCAGAAATGCTGCACAAAACTAACTCAAATGTTTTTGTTTCACTTCTTGATATGAGCACATGTATCAATACTCCCTACCTTTGGCTTATTGATGAGTAAGGAAATACTGAAAGGAAAAGGTTGCTTTCTCCCCTTTCCATCTATTTTGTCGTTTTCAGTGGAAGTGGTTAAATAAGTAATAGGAGTGAGAAAGGATATGACAGAATTCCTTTGTTTTGCATGTTTCTTAGAAAACCAATCCTTTCTTTCTGGAACAAGCAGCCTCTACTTTCCTGTTTACTTAATTGCAGATATAACAGACTTATCTTATAATTGATTTGTGTCTCACTGAACTCCCCCATATTATGTGTCCACTGGAATTGTGTGTTCATAGAGGCATCTCTAATGCCAATATGTGAACAGAGAAACAGGGAACAGGGGACACACATACTGCACATGTCTCCTTAGTTACTCATGCTCCATTGGCCCTTGGGACTTCAATTATAAAACACAAGTTCAAGGATAAAATTATTAAGAATTTCAAGACAGTGATAACAGAGTATTACATCTAAGGTGGGCCCTTCTGAATTTGGAAGACAGCCTTGCCCTTAAATCCATGACGACGTCTTCACATCAAAGTACCCAATTTAAGTCATCAAAGGAAAATGTTTTCCTATTCAATGAATGAAAAGTAGTTGAGGTCAATGGCAGGTTAAGAATAAGTCTCCTGAAGGCAGGAGCTACCTGTCACCTTATACAGAAATGACATAAGCATTCCATAAGTAATTTTTGAATGGATAAATAAGTGACTGTGGTTTGACAGAAAGAAAATGACAAAAAAGGAAAGGAAATGGAAACGAAGAGCTACCACAATTAGGAGTGATTAAGAGCACTTACTCTACAGCCAGATCTCCTAGGTTCCAATCTTAGTTCCACCACATACAAGTTGTGTCACCTTCGGTAAGGTACATAACTTCACTTGGTTTTAGTTTACCATTCTGTAAACTTGGGACAATGATAATAATATCTGCTTTGTGGGGCTGCTGTGGATATTAAGTGAATCAATGTATGTCAAGGGTTTAGAAGAGTGCCTGGCATATATTAAGCATTACAGAAGCAAGTCAAAAGTCACATTCTTTCCAGATATTTCTCATTTACCCCTCACAACAAGGCTAAGAGCAATGCATTTATATAATCATTTAACATATGAGGAAAATGAGGCTCAGATAAATGATATGATATAATTTAGCAGGTTTACATAGCTAGTAAGAGGGAGTATAATAATTTGAACTTGGGCCGCTTTCTAAATGATATGTCAATACTACTTGCTAATGTAACCTTCCTATGTTCATCTTGTTTCCTCAAATAATTTCACCTTTTCATAAACTTTACAACTTCAATAGCATGCCTCAATTTATGTAAGAGGTGGGTTGTTAAGAACAGGAGAAAAGATGTATTATTTCAACCACTTAAATAATGAAGCAAACTACTTTCTTGAAATCAAATGGATAATGTTAAAATTTTTAATTTGTAATTTTTTATTAGAATTTGTTTACAATGGATATCACGTCTATCATTATGTTGTCGAAGAATAGCTGAAGTTCTTCTGTTGATGTTCAACTCTTTGATTCTCCAAAGAAACACGGTGAGAGCAATCAAGGACTCTTTCACCTCACCAGGAGACAATCCAATAAAATGTACTTTTTGGCCAGGCTCGGTGGCTCAAGCCTGTAATCCCAGCACTTTGGGAGGCCAAAGAGAGTGGATTGCCTTAGCCCGTGGGTTCAAGACCCTCCCGGGCAACTTGGCTATACAACAAATAATAATAAAAAAATTAGCCGGGCGTGGTAGCACACACGCCTGTAATTGGGACTGCTTGGAAGGCTGAGGCGGAAGGATCGCTGGAGCCCAGCAGGTCAAGGCTGCAGTGGCCGGGAGCATGCCACTGCACTCCAGTCTGGGTGACAGTGAGACTTCAACTCAAAAACAAGCAAAAAAACACATACTTTTTTATTTATAAAGAATATCAGTTTGGGAATAATAAAACATGGTCATTGGAATGAGAATTGCCTTAGATATCTGGCCACCCACCTAGTCAGCCTGATGAAAATGTGAGATCCCGCCAGAGTCATAATCTTCCAAAGTTGGAATCAGATTTGTGGGGGATGCAAAAAAAAACCCCAGAATTTATTTATAAAAATATGTGTATTTATACTTACTTATTTAAATTTCTGTCACCTTCAAAATACTCTCTGTTTGATGCAATGCCCCTATTGAAAGGCTTTTTCCACTACTCAGAATGGTTTTTGAACTCGTTAATTTTAAAGACTTTTAGTGCTTCTGCTGTTTATTGTTTCACCTCTTCCACATCCAGGAAAGCAAAAAAAAATTTACTCAGGGCAATATTGGGTGAATAGGGAGGGTGGGGCATGAAGGTCATGCTGTTTTGAGTCAAAAACTGTGGAACACTCAGTACAGTGTGGACAGGTGTGGTTATAAATCACCCACCATAAAATGGTCAAACACATTGAAATA
This sequence comes from Carlito syrichta, assembly GCF_000164805.1. Lineage (NCBI taxonomy): Eukaryota > Metazoa > Chordata > Mammalia > Primates > Tarsiidae > Carlito > Carlito syrichta. The sequence continues at coordinate 1,048,501 of NW_007253531.1, forward strand.
ATCGAAAAAAATAAAAGGTTCACTGAAGCCAGATGCAGCCTCTCGCAACAACACTAGCTAGTACACTGATGTTCATGGGTTGGTTCCTAGAATACTTACTTAGCAGGGGAGGCCTGTACTACAAGGGGCCCACTCTCCAAAACATAATTCCAGTTGTTTTTTTGTTTTGGCCCCACCCACACACACAACAGAATACTATTCAGCCATAAAAAAAGGAAGAAATTATGTCATTTACAGCAATATGGATGAAAATGGAGGTCATTATTTTAAGTGAAATAAGCTAGGCACAGAAAGACATACATCACATGTTTTCATTCTCATGTGGGCATTAAAACAGGTGATCTTGTGAAAGATACCAGGTAGATACCAGAGATTGGGAAGGGGTGGGTGTGTGGAAAAGGGGAATGAAGAGAGGTGGGTTAACGGGTACAAACATACCATTAAATAAAAGATATAAAACGTCTTGTTTGACAACAAAGTAACTATAGTTAACAACAATGTGTTGTATTTCCAAGTAGGATTTAAACTGTTACCAACACATAGAAATGATAAATACTCAAAATAATGAACACCTTAAACACTCTGACTTTTGTCATTATGCATTCTATGCATGTAACACAATATTACATGTACCCATAAGTATGTAAAATATTACATATCAATTGAAATGATCTTGTTGGTTTTTTTAAAAAAGAAGTCAGGAGTTCTGAGTTCCTCTACTGACTCTACTACTCCCAATCTGCTTTATCTTTGGCAAGTTATTTCACCTCCTGGAATTTGGATTTCTACCTGTAAAATGGAGAGACTGGATCACATAACTGTCAAGATCTTTCAGCTTTAAGGTTTTGTGATTCTATACCATTAAGTATTTGACCAAACATCATTACTATGTTCTTTCTAAACAAAATATTTTTGAAAAGTTTCGTCCTAATTTTCCAGTCTTAAATAATCTCAAACCCAGTAAGAAAAATGCCTAAAACATGATTGAATACAAATGTTGGAGGGTGGGGATAGTTTTTTAAAAAAGGAAAATGTGTGTGTGTGTGTGTGTGTGTGTGTGTGTGTGTGTGTGTGTGTGTGTGTGTGTGTGTTTCTTTTTCTTGGTTTCAAACATGAATGCTCTGGCATCTCTCCAGAAAGCATCCATCTACTTTTTACCTGATGGCAAGGACTTTTCAGCTGAGCTGCATTTTTTTTATGCCTTCCCTTCAAAAGACAGGAAGCAGCAGTCACCTCAGTGGTGCTAACCTCCAATGGCCAATACTGTTGTTTGTGATCGCGGGCAGCTGAAAGCCAAGACTGCAGAAGCTGTGGGAGATGTCAGTTCTGACACATGAATCCCTGTTGTGCCCATAGCCTGCACTGTCTGACGCAAGCCTTGCAGGTGCGTTTGGTTACGAAGGCAGAACTTGGACTCTCAGAAGCAGTCCATGTTTTCAAGCCCCCTCCAGGGATCCTGAGGTGGAGGGACTGGTACAAGACCAGAGACAGAAACTTCGCAGAAAACCAAGGGTAAATAAGAGATCTTTTTTGACATTTTTGCTTGAGGTATTAGTATCTTGAATGGTTTCAACACTTCCAAAATAAGATTCTCGTGTTTTCATGCCAGAACTTTCAAATGTTTTCAGCAAAAATGCATTGATTATGAGATTGAGTTCATCATATTCAGAAGATGCAAAGCTAATGCTGAAACAAGCCAAACTAAAATTGTGGGATGTTTTATTCTATTTTTTGTGATCTCCCCATCTCTTTTTCTTGCTACTGCTGATTACAGCCAGCTCCAGTGAAAAGAAAACAGGTCTTGCTTGCTCATGTTGCTTCCTCAAACTGTCCTTAGTATTCTATTTGGTCTGTGACTTAACTTTTTCTAGCAAATTCTTAATATAGCCCTTTTTCCCTCACCTAACAGCTCTCCCTTTTTGAAAATAATTCCTGATGACAGCAGCTCTGGTTGGGTGTTGGCTAGACTGCTGAACTCAATTTCTAGGCCCGTTAGAGCAAGGCACAAAGCATTCAGGGATATGGAGTTACGGAAAAGAAAATCTAAACAATTAAAAGTTTTTTAAAACATAGAATAAAGATGGTCACTATATTAAAGTTCAAAGATCAATCTCTGTAACTGTACAAATTTATTAACATTCTTTTGATAATTTTTTTCTTATATTGTATAAATTCAAGGTGCACAACATAATGTTTTAAAAATACCAGTAAAGTAAATTAACATATTCTTCAGCTCACATAGGTACCTTTCTTTTTGGTTTTGTGGTAAACTTACTTAAAATCTGCTATTTAGCAAATTTTCAATGTGCAATATTATTAACTATAGTCCTCATGCTGTATTTTAGTTCCTTACACTAATTTATCCTATATAACTAAAACTTTGTACCCCTTGACATACATGTCCCCATTTTCGCCATCCCAATCCCATCTCTGCAGGTAACCAATGCTCTACTCTTTGTTTCTGTGTATTTTATTTTATTTTTTAAGTTTTGTAAGATCATGCACTATTTTTGTGTGTGTGTATGCGTCTGGGTTATTTCACTTAGTATAATGTCCCCTAAGTTCATCCATGTTGAAAATTTCACTATCTCCATTTTTAAGGCTGAATAATATTTAGTACATATATATGTATAAGTATGTACATGCATACCACACTTTCTTTATTCCTTCATCCATAGATGGACACTTAGGTTGCTTCTATATTTTGGCCACAGTGAATAGCACTGCAATAAGCATGGACATGCAGATATTTTTATGAGGTGGTGATTTTACTTCCTTTGGGTACATAGCCAGAAGCCAGATTGCTGGGTCCTATGGTAGTTTTAATTTATTTAGAAACTTTCATAATGTTTTCCATAATGGCTGCACAAATCTACATTTCCATAGTGTACAAGGGTTTCCCTTCCCCACACTGCCACCAGCACTTATGTTTTGTCTTTTTGATAACAGCCATCTTTATGTGTGTGAGATGATATCTCATTGGGTTTTTTGACTTGCAATTCCCTGATGATTAGTGATTTTCAGCATCTTTTTATATATTGGCTGGAGATTTTTATGTCTTTTTTGGAGAAATATCTATTTGAGTCATTTGCTTATTTAAAAAGTTATTTTATTATAGGAATGTGGAGTACAAGTGAGGATTAACTACATAAGTAGGCTGCATGCAGGTGACGTTTGGGCTTCTAACTGGCCCTTGCTCACCCTAGTAATGAACCAAGTACACTTTGTGTTGTCATGCGCCCCCTACCCTCCTCCCTCCCTCCCTCCCCTAGCAGTGCCCAGTAACTGCGGATCCCACCCTCGTGCTAATGTGACTAATGTTCAAGGCCCACTTCTGAGTGAAAACATGTGGTATTCAGTTCTTTGTTTCTGTGATAGTCTACTTAGTATGATGGTCTCCAACTCCATCCAGTTTTGCCTATTTTTAACTGGATTATTTGTTTGTTTGCTATTGAATTGTGTGGGTTCCTTATATGTTTTGAATATTAACCCCTTATTAGGTATATGGTTCGCAAATACTTTTTCCCAACCCATAGGCTGCCTTTTCATTTTATTGATTGTTTCCTTTGCGTGCAGAAGCTTTTTAGTTTGATGTAGTGCCACTTGTTTATTTTTTGCTTTCCTTGCCCATGTTTTTGGTGTTCTGTGCTTTATTATTTAAAAGAGGGAAAGAATAAGTTCAAAATTCACTGAATCATTATTTCTTCTGATTAAATGTACATTTAGACTTTCACTTTACTTTTGTGTGTCTGTTACTAGCTGCACAGAACTGAAACATGGATCAGTAGAATCTCACAGAGTGATGTCAGTGGGCACAAAGAGTTAACAGACAGACTTTTGGATCAAGTAGATAGTAATGTCTCATAGAAAAAAAATCTAAATTATTTCTTTGGCTGATTAGTTGTAATTTTCGGTACCCTGGTGATCATTGTGTGCAGGAAATTCTTAGTAGTTCTATGAAAAGAGATAATGATGGAAAATACCATTTGGAATATACTGTATTATTTTCACAGATAGAGATTCTATCTACACTAAAGGACAATAAAATATTCCCACTCTTGAATTTAGGCATGACTGTTAATTTCATTGGCCAGTAAAGTTTCAACATAAGTGACATGTATTGCGTAGGGACATAAAATTTAAGAGTCAGAACCTAATTCTTCAGTTTCAGTTTTTCCTCCCTCTGAGATTATGACAGTAAGTATCTGGAAACCTACATCAACCTAGATCAGTGAGAAAAGATGAGCAGAGCCCCCCTGCTGACCTGCAATACACATGAAATGTGAGTGAGAAATAAATATTGTTCTGTTAAGCTGCTGATTTGGGAGTGTTGTTTGTTACAAGACCATAACCCAGTTTATCATGACCAATACATCATCTCTACCCTTGAGATTTTTAGCTACTATAGAATGTAGGACAAATACATATACATGTACGCACATAAACAATACATACAAAAATACCTAGTGGTACAGATTCAAATCTTATAATACAGAAAAATCTTATTTAGGTGGACTTATTGAAGCAGGAAGGATAAAGAAGAGAACATGCATATAGAGAAGAAAAATCTCTGGATGACCTACACTCAGGTGAAGTTACTTCAGAAAGTCCTGGAAATGAACCTTGAAGAAAGTTCTGAAGAAAAGCTAACTGATTCCTGGGAGAGGCTGCTCCAAGGAGGTATTATTTTGTGGAAGATTATAGAAATAACAACAGTAACAATTTTAAGAACTTTTCACCAGGTTGCTTTGGTCCCAATTCCTCCTTCCTTTACCCTTTAGATCTATGGATTCTTTCTGTTCTCTCAGTAGTAGAATGTCTTTTCAACGTACACACTGTTATTTAATTTTATTCAGATTGCTGTCCTATAAAAAATAAATCTTGTGCATATTTAAGGAAATATGTTTATGCAATTAGCAAAATCGTGCATCCCTAGGCATACTCCAAAGTACAGAGTGGAACATCTAAAGGTAATTCTCATCAGGAAAGAAAAGAGGCAGTAATACTGATCTACTTGATAGCTTCACTTTGGGGTTTGGCTTTTGCATTCTAATGCTGGAAGTTTCTCTCCCCATGTTGCTCTGTCATGTTTTCTCATCTATATTCCATAAACTTTCATTTTACTCTGTTATATCATTTATTACTAATTTATTTTCTCACTTTTAAATTCTCCACTAAAATGAAAAACAAAGGCATGTGTATTCACCAGTTTCTCTGAGGTTCTTAGAGCACTAATTATGATATGAAAACATGATTTCCAACTTTGCAGATGATGCTAAATTGAGAGGGAATAAAAACAAATGAGGAATAATTAGGTGGTGCAGTCAGATATAAAAGGATTTACATCATTTATATTTCTGGACTAATAGATGGTAAATGCAGGGCTGCACAGATAAATGGAAGATAATTTTCCCCCACAAAATATCAGAAATGGGGTTCTTTGCTAAATAGGAAGGTGCTGATGTAAAGTGGTGTGAGTGGGGTGAGGGGATCGCTGAGGGTGATTACAGACTGGGGATGATTGCATCATGGAAAAACTTCAGAGATCAGGCACATTCTTCATCTACCGTTTTAGTCTATATCCTTCCCTCACTCTGTCACACAGAGGCATTTTGTTGCTAACAGTGTGTTTCTTTAAAGCTTTACATACAGCCTGGCTCTGTGCAGTCTTTGCAGTGCAGGCAGTCTAGGAAAAAGAAGGATAACTTCAGAGGAAGAATGTTTTCTTCAACCAGGGAATTTTACCTGAGGTACATTATGGCACAAAATTATTTAGTTGTTTCGAGAGACATGTTTTGTTGAATTAAACCTGTTTTGAGTTGTTTAATTCTTGTACCAGGAGCCCTCTTTCTCCAACAGTCCCTGGTGCTCTCTGAGAGTGCCTCATATTTCTTTAGGTTCAAGGTTCTATCCTTAGACCTGAGAAGGAAACCAGGTAATATCTTATCCTCTCCACTTGCAAGCCCATGAACTTTGGTTACCATAGATCTCCCAGTAACAATTATACTACCTTGCCTGAGATTCTAGAACAATTGAACAAAAACAAACCAAATAGCAGAAGCATGTGTATGCTTCTCCAAAGTCAAAAGCTGGCTAGTCATGGAGCATTTTTCCCTCCTCACTGCTCTTGACCTTTTTTTTTTATGGCATTAGGCATCATTTACCAGCCATCCATGGATCTCTCTAATTTTCGGCTTCCATGATACTATAATATGCCTACCTATTCCATTCTTTCTTTCTCACTATCCTTTCCCTCCTCACCTTCTTATGATGGAAATCAAAATTCAACCCTCTGATTCTACAACCTTCCCTTATTATACTCTATTTCACAGAATGTATCCATTCTCTTGGTTCCAGCTATTACACCATCACACTATTATGCTATGCTTCAGAACTGTATCTATTTTTTATGATCCATAAACCCTTTCTCTTCTTTCCAAAAAAGAAGTGATTTCTTGTTGCTTTAAATTTCTCTGATGCTCAAACCTATAGTTTATAAGCCAGGGTTACACTCAAAATATATAAAACATACCATTGCAATAAAATAAAATATTGGAGATATGAAAAAGGAAAGATTGTTTTTCGTTTCCTTCTGCCAATTTAATATCTAAACAGGTCCCTGCTCCAGGGTGATAGCTGCTTCTTAGAGTTTAGCCCTCATACTCCAACCCAAAAGTTTTTCATGGACAGGGAATTGAGCCCTTCCACCCTATTTCTTCTCTACTCTCAGCACAGTGACACATTTTGAGTGTCTCTATCCCCATCTATTTTCAATTCTTAATCAGGGTTTGGTTAATTTTTCTGTTCTCGGTGTGGCAATTTATTTTTTATATCTCTGCTACTGCCTTAGCAGATCAACTATTTGGTTTAAGTTTCTTGAGGATAGGCCTCTACTGCAACCAACCAATGTAGCCCAGCCTCCTCTTATTCCCACCACCTATGGCCAGTTAATTCTCAATTTCTCGAAGTTTGTGCCTTCCCCTTTCCAATGCCACTGATGACACTCTCACCATCAGCACCACTGCTGCTACTTTTCTCTCCTAAAGATGGTAAAACACATTATCTACTTAAATTTTCATGTGTGGAATAGAAGAACACACACAAACATATACACATCACCTTATCACCACCAGCTTCACCAGCAGTCCAATCCAAAACGATGGTTGCAAGACATACATTGGAATACTATCACCTCTATCTTTACTCAGCTCCTCAGATTGTTGATTTAAAAAGGACTTCCTTATATTATAAAAGCTATGTTTGTCTCTATAGAAGCGGAACTGGCTAACACAAACAGTTTAACTCTCAGCACAGAAAGGCAAGGCAAATGCTTTTCCTCTCAAATTTGCAGCACTGTGAATATGGAGATTGCATTGGGTCTAATGTAGACTTAGACTATGTATTTGGTAGATAGTTGAAAGAATAGAAAGCATAGACCTATTTTTATACTCATTCAAATGACCTGGCATTTGTAGAAGGTGGGGAAATGCCCTTTCCACATACAGTTATTTATGGCCTGGTATTCCAGGGTTCCTAGGCATGTGCAGATAACCAGAGAACTTATACCTAAAACGGATCTAAATCTTTGGATTCCTGGAATGGTGCCTTGCATTAGAGTTGTTTAAAGATGAGTCTTATCTTCTTAAGTTGTTTGTAAGGTCCTAGAAGCTAGGATATTGTATTATATACTTCATAAGCCCGCCTACTGTTAGTTCAAGTTCTTAAAGGTAGTTACTATAAGAAAAATTAGGCTCAGAAGAACTGGTTTGGCATTCTACTAATAGGATATGCTTTCTTTCATTTATTTTTCTACTTTTTTATTATGGCAAAATACAAACATACACAAAAGTATAATAAACATATCAGTTCCCATGCATCAATTATCCAGCTTTAATATTTAGCAATAATTTGTCAATTCCATTTTATCCACACATCCTATTTCCCCTTTTACCTGAATATTGTGAAGCAAATCCAAAACATTAGATATATGCATCTCTAATAGATGATCCTTTTTAAAATTAGGATTTAAAAACTATCAAACTATAATTCACATACAGTAAAATTTATCCATTGTTAGTAAGAATGTTTTCTTTTCTTTTTAATTTTACTTTTAATTGACATATAGTAACTGCACATATTTATGGAGTATATATTGATGTTTCAATACATATAATGTATAGTCAGGATAATTAGCATACTCATCACCTCAAGTGTTTATTGTGTCTTTGTGTTGGGAGTAACAATATCCTTCTCTAACCATTTAAAACTATATAATGTGTTATTGATAACTATAGTCATCCTACAGTGGTATAGAATATTATAATTTATTCCTCTTACCTAGAATGCTTTTAGACTACCTTACTGAGATATGATTGATATAAAAACAGTTGTACATTTGGAAAAAACAGTTGTACATTTGGATGAGTTTGGAAATGAGTATACACCCCTAAAACCATCACCACAATCAAGATCATGAACAAATCCTCCACTCAATTTATATATAAATTATATATATTTACACACACATATACCATAATTATATGTATATATTATAATTTAATATATTTATATAAATTATATATACACACATACCATATATATATGAAAAAACACTTAAAATATTCCCACATAAAATTTTTATGTATACATTACCATGTTGTTGACTACAGGAACTATGCTCTATGGTAAATCTCTAAAACTTATTCATCTTATATAACAAAAACTTTGCAAACTTTGAACAGCTTGTCTCAATTTCCCCCTCCCCTGCTTTCTGGTAACCACTTTCCTCCTCTGCTTTTGTGAAATTGACTATTCAATATTTTTGATATGCATGGAATCAAGAAGTAATTTTCTGTCTATGTATGGCATATTCACATAGCAAAATGTCCTTACTGTTCATACATGTTGCAGCAAGTAGAAGGATTTCTTTTGTTTTTAAGGCTGAATGATATTCCATTGTGTCTATACTACACTTTCTTTATTCATTCATCTAGTGATGAATATTTAAGTTGCTGTATCTTGGCTATTGTAAATAATGCTGCAATAAACACAGGTCAGCAGATAAACAAACAAAAGCCATTCAAACCTGAAATAAGTAAAATTATCTCTGCCTGCCAATGATGTGATCTTATATACAGAAGACCCTAAATATTCCACCACAAAGAACTTTTTAGAACTAATAATCCAGTAAAGTCACAGAATACAAAATCAATATACAAAAATCAATTGTGCTTCTGTACACTAACAATGAACTATCCCAAAATAAAATTTAGAAAGTAATCCCATTTGCAAAGGCACCAAAAAGATTACTTTCAAATCAACTAAACCAGAGGTGAAAGAATTCAACACTGAAAACTATATTATAGACTACTGACTAATCTATCACAGAAACAAAGAACTGAGTATTGCGTGCTCTTACTCATAAGTGGACCTTGAACGATTTTCATAGTACTAAAAGAAAGGGATTGGCACTAGTGGGAAACTGCCAGGGGAGGGAGTACACACCTCACCAACAAGGGTACCTGCATAATAAACATCTGTATACCTAATCCTGAATTGTACCCCACATCTTCAAGATAAAAAAATGTTTAAAAACTGTAAAATATTGAGGAAATAAATTAAAGAAGGCACAAATAAATGATAAGATCTCATGTTAATGGATTGGAAGAATTAATATTAATTATCTTTACCACCCAAAGTGATCTACATATTGAATACCATTCATATCAAAATCCCAATGGTAGTTTTCTTACATAAATAGAAAAGCAATCCTAAAATTTATGGAACTGCAAAAGACCCTGAATAGCCAAAGCGGTGTTGAAGGTATCACATTTCCCAATTTCAAAATATATTACAAAGCTACAGTAATCAAAACAGAATGGTACTGGCATAAAAGCAGACATGTATACCAATAAAATAGAATAAGAGAGCTTGGAAACGAATCCACAGATATATGGTCAATTGGTCTTTGATAAGGGCACCAAGAATACACAATGGGGAAGGAAAGTATATTCAACAAATGTTAGGGAAATTGAATATTCACATGCAAGACATGATATTTGACTCACGCTATACACAAAAATCAATTAATCATGGACTAAATATCTAAATATAAAACATAATACCTTAAATCTCCTAGAAGAAAACATAGGAAAAGAGCTTTATGCATTACTCTTAGTAATTTTTTCTTGGCTATGAAACTTTCAAAAGCACAGACAACAAAATAAAAAATGGACAATGAGACTATATCAAACTAAAAAACTTCTGCTCAGCAAAGGAAACAATACAATGAATAGACAATCTACAGAATGGGAAAATACTTGCAAATCATATATGTGATAAGGGGTTTATATCCAAAAGATATGAGAAACACACTCACATAACTTGATAGCAAAAAACTTCCAAGTAAACTGATTAATTAAAAATGGACAAATGAGCCAGGCTCGGTGGCTCAGCCTTTGGGAGGCTGAGGTGAGTGGATTGCCTGAGCCCGCGGGTTCGAGACCCGCCTGGGCAGCGAGACCTCATCTCTACAATAAATCAAAAAATCAGCCGGGCATGGTAGCAGATGCCTGTAATTCCGGCCACTCAGAAGGCTGAGGCAGAAGGATCGCCGGAGCCCAGCAGGTCGGGGCAACGGTGGCCAGATCGGCCACTGCACTCCAGTCTGGGTGACAGAGTGAGGCTCCAACTCACAATAAATAAATAAATAAATAAATAAATAAATAAATAAATAAAAATGGACAAATGACATGAATAGTCATTTCTCCAAAGACAAAATAGCCAACAAGTATATTGAAAAGATGCTCAACATCACTAATCATAAATAGATGCAAGTTAAAACCACAGTGAGATATCATCTCTCACCTAATATCCAAAATAAAAAAGATAACAAGTGTTGATGAGGATGTGGATAAAAGGGAACTCTTGTGCATTCTTGGTGGGAATGTAGATTGGTGTAGCAATTATCAAAAACAATATGGAGCTTCCTAAAAAAAAAAACGAAAATAGAACTACCATATGACCCAGCAATCCCTCTTTTGGGTATATTCCCATGTTTATTGCAGCATTATTCACAGTAGTCAATATATGGAAGCAACCTAATTGTCTATGGATGGATAAATGGATAAAAAGATAAAGATAATATGTTATATGCATACAATAGAATATTATTCAACCTAAAAAAGTAAGAATGTTTCTTAGCATATCCACAATATCATCATAATCCAACTAAAATTAATGATAATTTATAAATATCTCCTAATATCAGTTCTATATTAAAATTCTCATAATTATCTCCAAACTATCTTTTTGCATTTGACTTGTTTAAATTATGATCTCAATATGGTCCACAAATTGAATTTGGTTTTTGAGTCTCATAAGCCTCTTTTTTCTTTAAATTAATTTTATTCATTATTTTCCTTGTGTATATGTTGATTCCATGAACAATTGAATGTTGCCATTGGTTTTTAAATTTTATAACAAGTTTTCTACTCCATTTTTTTCTCTTATGAAACGTATTTGTTAAAGAAAGCAAGTCATTCTTCCCTGTAGATATAACTAAGTTTGGATTTGATGACCTGTATAATGCTTGTATAATTCAATAATTAGATATAAAGACATGACAAAATTTAGCTGCCTCAAAAGTGGCATATTACCTCCTCTACTTTTAGCAATGCTAAGATTGATCAGTGAGTTCAGGTGTTTTCAGACTGATACATCAATTTTAAATTTAAATTTCCCCATCTATCTTTTACATAAAAATCTTAGCAGCCATAGATGATTTTTGCCTGGATCTAGTATTTTATTAGGGTTTACACAATCGTAATTTTTTAATACTATAATTCCTGAATTTATTAGTTGGAGTTTTTCTGAAAAGGGTGTTCCCTTGAAAGCTGTTCACTTTCTCTGAAATACAGTTCAAACACAAATGGCAGGCTAAATGTTGCATGATTTTACTTTCTTTACCAACTTTTATAATAATAAATTGATTTCTTAGTAAATTCCAAAGTAAACAGATTTTGGTATTATGTGTTATCTTATATTTATATATTTCATGCATCCATTGCACTCATTAGCCCTACGGTGCTCAAACTGTTTCAACATTGACAGCGGGATTTCCCTAATGCTAGATTCTTAGATTTCTAGCACTAGATGCCCCAAGCTCATCTTGTTAGTATCCTGCCTCAGACCTGAAATCTCCCATTTCTTCTAGGAACTCTGGTTCATTTATTTAAAAACTGGTATTTAAAGATGTTAATTTGCCAGCTAGGAGTAAGTATACTTAAATGCTTTTATTCAGAAAATTGAGCTTAGAAATTTGTAATCTTTAGAACAAGAAAACAAAATCATGAGTTCATAGTGATATTTCAGATTTACAGATAAGAGTACAGGGATTGTATTTAACTCCTTTGTATAATTTTATCTCTTTTGTCTCATAATCAAGGTCTTAGTTGCTAATGACATTTATACATTTTTTCTCTCTTCTCTCTCTCCATAGATAAATAGAGATATAGATTCAAAGTAACAATACTCATAATATTTCTAACAATGGTATTTCGGAATGTAGTTTAAGATTTATTTCTGTTTTTTTGTCTTTTTTTTGTCCTTTGAGTATTTCCCACTAGGAAAGTAGTGTGAAAATACTGTGTTTTAAGTCACTTAAAATAACTCTTTCTCATGTATTTATGATGCCAAAATAATATGTAAAACTTCTTTTCAGTATGTTTTACATTTTTAAGAATTTATCTTTTTAAAAATTTTGTTTTAGAATCATTTATATCATTTACATACTTACAAAGTGAAAACTATAGAATAAGTTAACTTCAGAGAAATATAGATTCTATTTGTTTCTCTTCCAAACTCTACTTTCCCTCCTCTCCTGTAAGTAACTATTTTTTATCAATTGGTTTATCTTTCCATTAAAAATTAAAAAATAACACACATGTTCGAATGAAATATATTACATAGACTGTTCTGCACTTTTCATTTAACAGTATGTCATAGAGATACCACTCCACAGGGTATAGAGATCTTCCGCTATCCTTTTTACAACTACATAGTACTCCTTTGGGTAAATGTTTTATAATTTATTCAGCCAGTTTTCTCTTGATACACATTTATTTCCAGTCTCCTCCTATTATAATTTTGCAATGAATAACTATTTACCTTGATAATTTTTTTTATTTTTGCCAGTCCTGCCTTCAGAATGATTCTAGAAGTGACATTGCTGGTCAAAGGGTAAGTGCATATTTAATTTTGCTAGATATCATGAAATTACAATTTTCGTGAAAGGGAAAAAAAATATATATGCTTGATTCTTCATTGGCAAAATATAAATAATAATATTTCCTTCCAGATATAATATGACAATCAAGTGGATAATGGAAATCAAAGCACTTTGGAAAAATATAAAGCAATAAGCAGATGTATTGGGTAGTATTAGTAAATAACAACCTATTATTAGAGAAGATTCATGTAGTCATACAAATATCTGGTCATCATATCATTGAGTCTAAGACTGACATGAAGAATCAACCATAGGCCTATGAGGAGACAGACAAAAAAATAGTTGTGTATAAGATGCTATTGGAACCATAATATTAAAAAAAAACCCCAAAAAACAAAACATTGGCCTAGGTGTAGAGAAGTTGGGGAAATCAAAATTGGAGATGAGTTTTGAAGGAGAAAAGAGTGTACTAGATGGGGAAAATAGAAACTACCAGATCAAAGGTACAGAGGTTGTACCAGCAAGAGAAGAGTGAAATTTTACTGGGAGAATATGAATCCAGGTATAGGAGATTTTAGAAAACACATGGGGGCATTTCATGAGCTGTTAGAGAAGTGAGTCAGGACCAGAATGAAAAGGCAATGAATGCTATGCAAGAGAGTTTTCACTTTATATAATATACAATGTGTGTGTATGTACATGAGTGTGTGGGAGAGGGATAGAGATGAAAGTTTTCTCAAATCTTATATACTCCTCACAAAAGTAAAGGACAGCACCAAATAGCAACTTTACTATTAAATATGTACACATTATATGTCACATTATATTGTATAATCTATATATCGCAGGTGCACATAGATTTCTGGAATATATATTATATAAAATCCCATATGATGGATATATATATATATGACATGATATTCAAACTATTCATAAGGAGATCCTTTAGAAAAAATTGTTCAAATAGGCAACTGAATAAAAAAGAATTCGTATTATACCAAATCACATTTTGCCTTTTGTGATACATGAAAGGATAAAACAAAAGTAATCACTACCCTCATATCTTCCTGTCCTCCTCCAGCTACATGGTACGGTCAAATCCAGGTGATTTGCCCACCAATTCTATAACCATGTACTTGGCTAAGCCATCTTGCAGGTGCAGATAGGCTTCTGCAATGTTAATTGGGAGGAGTGGAGGGACCTGAGAGTGCAGCCAGGAAAGGTTTTCCCTAAAGCCCCACCAATGCTTCCTCCTGAAGCGCTGGAGCCTGGAGCTGCCTAAATGCTGACTATGTGACTATGCAGATAAATTAGAGAAATATGTTCTAGGAGTTGGGATCTTACGGATATATTTGTTTTTATAACTTTCTATAGGTTAGGATTTAGATTGAAGTAGCTCTTTAGTTCCAATGTCAACAGTAAGTATGCAATACCAGGAATAGTTGTTTCTTTTTAAAATAAAATTGGTTTTATGAATCTCACGACCCATGTAAGAAACTATTCTCCATTTTCCTCAGTTGCTAAGAGGCTTATATCCAAATTTATGGTCTTTTCCTAGCAACTGTATAGGACTTCTGCATTTGAGATTCTAATTTCATTCTTGACTCTATTTTACATTCCATCTCTTTAGTTTCCTGTTTCTTTGTTTTTTGCCACTGTTTCTTGAAATTTATCTTTTTGTATTTTTTTGTGATGTTAATATGAAATATGTAACATATATGCAAATCATAAAGCATAATAATATAGTTAACATCCAAGCATTAGTCATTATCCACCCTTGCCTCTACCTTTGTGCTCTTCCACAATCCCACATCCCTATAACTACTATCCTGAATTTCCTCATTCCCTTGGTATTTTTGTAATAGCATTATCACATATTTATGTATGCCTAAACAACACATTTCTTAATTTTTATATTTCTAAGTTTTTTCTATCATATCATCATGTCTGTTGAGACTTGATGTTTTTATTCAATACTATGTTTCTAAGATTAACCCATGTTTCTGCCTGTAGCCATGTATGCTCATTTTTTCACCATTAGACAATATTCTGTTAAGTGAAAAATATATACATATGAATGGACAGGTGTATTGCTTATTTACACACACACACAAATATCTCTGTTCTCCAATCCCTAGACATTTGGATTGGATTGTTTCTAGTTTGGGACTATTACAAAGAGTAAACCTATGAAAATTCCCATATAGGTCTTCAGGTAAAAATTTGCAAGAAATTCTCTAAAATATTTTTAGGAATTAAATTGTTTGGTTATAAAGTATGTAAATGCTTTGAGAGACTATGAAGTGAAGATTAGCAGTGATGCTGTTGATACACCTCCTCTGTTAAGCTTCTTAATTTTTGATCATACAGGTGTGTGTGAGGTGCTATACTATTTCACTCTTATTTTGCATTCGCAGTAGAAAATATTTGTGACTTTTTCTTCAGTTTATTGGCTATAGATATTTCACTTGTCTGTGCAGTCCCTGTTTTATGTATTTACCCCAATTTCCTATTGTGTTGTTTTTCTTTTTTCTATTTAGTTATATTTCTTACTTATTTTAGACACTAATCTTTTGTTGTTTGCAAATAGCTTCTCCCAGTTAGTGGCTTCTTTCCTCCTCTTTCCAGTGTTTTTATGAATTGTAGTACTTAACTATAAAGCAATCAAATTTATACATATTTGATTTTATGCTCAGATACTTTTCTATCTTAAAAACCCTCCCCTATACAAAGGTCATAAAATTTCTTCTATATTTTATTCTAAAATTGTTAAAGGCCGGCAAAAAAAAAAAAACCTTGGGGAAAGGGAACCATATTTAGCAAATGATGCTGAGAAAACTGGCTAAACACAAGCAGAGGAATGAAACGGGACCCCTAACTATTACCATATACAAAAAGTAACTCAAAATGGATCAACAACTTAATGGGAAACCTCAAACTATTAGAATCTTAGAAGTAAACTCAGGGAACACCCTCCTGGACATCAGAGTAGGCAAGGAATTCATGGTCAAGTACTCAAAAGCAAATGTAGAAAAATCTAAAATCTATCAAGATTGCACCTTATCAAACTAAAAAGTTTTTGCACAGCAAAATAAACCATCAAGAGAGTAAAGAGACAGCCCACAGAATGGGAAAAAAATATATTTGCAAGCTATGTACCCGGCAAAAGCCTAACATCCAGAATCTACAAGAAACTCAAACGAATTGACAGGAAAAAAAAACAAAAACACCTCATTAAAAAGTGTGGAAAAGACATGAACAAATACTTCTAAAAGGAAGACATTTAAGCAGCCAATAAACATATGAAAACATGCTCAGCTACTCTAAATATCAGGGAAATGAAAATCAAAACTATAGTGAGATACCACCTCATACATTTCAGGATGGCCGTTATTAAAAAGTCAAAAAAGTCAAAAAACAACAGATGTCAGTTGTTGAGGCTGCAGTGAAAAGGAACACTTCCACACTGTTGGTGGAAACGTAAGCTAGTTCTACCTTTGTGGAAAGCAGTGTGGCATTTTCTCTAAGAAGTAAAAATCGAGCTACTGTATGATCCAGCAATCTCACTTATGGGCATTTATCCAGAGGAATATAAATAGCTCAACCAAAATATACTTTCAAACGTATGTTCATTGCAGCACTATTCACAATAGCAAAAACATGGAACCAATCCAGATGCCCATCAGAAGTGAACTGGTTAAAGAAATGTGGTACATATACATGATGGAATATTATGCAGCCATAAAGAAGAACAAAATCATGTCCTTTGTAGTAACATGGATGCAGGTAGAGACCATCATGCTAAGCGAACTATCACAGAAACAAAAAACTGAATACTACATATTCTCACTCATAAGCGGGCCCTAAAAATTAGACACTTGAGCGTAAATGTGGCAACAACTGATGCTGGGCACTGTTAACGGGGGCATGGAAGAATGGAAGATAAAGGATACACAACACACAACATGTTTGTTACCAGGGGGAGAGAGGGTTCGCTAGAATCCCAAGGCTTACTTGCATGCAATTTACTTAGGTAGTCAATCCTCACATGTACCCCACAACTCTAAAAGAATAATAATAATATAAAACTTTATTTTCTAGGGAAAAATGTTTAAAGTTTTGCATATCACATTAGACTCTTCAGTGCTTCTGGAATTAATTTTTGTGAATTTAGGATTTAAGAATCTATCCAATTCTTTTACAGTTTCTCCATGGCTAACCGGTTGTTTCCAGTATCATTTACTAAGTAGTCCTTCTCTTCCTCACTTATAAACAAGACCATCTCTGTCATATATCAAAGTTCTATATATATATTCACATTTCTTTGGTCTCTACTTTATTACTTTGTTTTTATTTTATTTTTAATTGAAAAATCATAATTGTTTATATTCATGGGGTACAATTTATAGTCAATTTGTTTTAACTCATTCCACTACCACATTGTCTTAATTACGAGAGCTGTATAATAAGTCTTAATTTCTGGAAGGAAAAGCTCCCCTGCCTTCCCTCCCGACTGACAAATATCTAATTGCTAAATTTAAAAACTGACTCCTTGTACTGTAGTCTTTGTACTATATATAATTAAAACATATAGCATATATTCCTCAATGCTTGTTTACTTTTTCTCATTATTATGTTTATGAGATTGATACATATAGTTCATTTATTTTCCTAGCTGTCATAACTGTATGGTATTCAATTTTATAAAGATACTACATTTTTTCCATTTTACTGTTAAATGACTATTTGTGTTCCTGTTTTGTTTTTTCCCCCTTTAAATTTTTTATTTTAAAATTGTGGGATACAATTCAGTTAGGTATAGAAATATTCATTGTGCAGGTATCCTTGTTGATGAGGTGTGCCCCCTCTTCCCCAGGCAGTATCCCACTACTGCCAATCCCACCTCCCCACCCCCCAGTCCCCCACAGTTTCCCGCTACTGTCAATTCTTTTTTTATAGTATTGCAATAGTTGTTCAAATTCCACTTATGAGTGAGAACATGTGATACTCAATTCTTTGTTTCTATGAAAGATCACTCGGTATTATAGACTCTAAGTTCATCCAGGTTCCTGCAAAGTTCATGGGTTTATTCTTTATGGCTGTGTAATGTTCCATTGTGTATATGTACCACATTTTAAAAATTCAGTTCTCTTTTGATGGGCGGCATGGTGGTTCCATGTCCGTGCTATTGTGAACAATGCTGCAATAAAAATACGTGTGCAGGTATCTTTTTTATAGAGTGATTTGAGTTCTTCTGGGTATATTCCCAGTAGGGGGAATGCGGTGTCATATAGAAGGTTGATTTTTAGAACTTTTAGGAATCACCACACTGTTTTCCACAGAGGTTGTACTGGTTTACACTCCTACCAACAGTGTAGAAGTGGTCTCTTTTTGCCACATCCTCACCAGCATCTGTTATTTTTTGAGTTATTGATGATGTGGAAATGTAAATGATCATGAATCACCAAAACAATCATCAGAAAAACCAAACAAAACAACAACAACAAAAAAACAAAGCAGGAGGTATCACTCTCCCAGACTTTAAACTTTCTTATAAAGCTACAGTAATCAAAACAGCATGGTACTGGTACAAGAACAGGCATATAGACCAATGGTGTTGTTCCTGTTTTCTTTTTTTATTTATGTTGATTTAAATAAAAACTCTTAACCTATTAAGAAAGATGTGTTAAAATATTTCACTAAGTACATAATGGCAAATGTGTCAATTTCCCCATGTAATTGTGTCTACCTTTTGCGTTATCAGTCTTGACATATTTGTTATGTACATGCCAGTTAAGAATTGTGTTATCTTCCTGGTGAGTTGAACTTTTTTCAACTTTACATGGTGACCTTCATTTTTAATAGCTTTTTTTGTCTTAAGTCTGTTGGGTCAAATATTAATATAAAAATAATCTTTTCCTTTTAGTGAGTATTTACCTAGTACATTTCTGTCTCATACTTTAGTTTTTTTTTTTTTTTAAACTGTGTCCCATACTTTAGGCATACCTTTTATAAAGACCTACAATTGGTTATTTTTCAGTTTTTATCCAATATGGTAACTTCTATTTTTAATTGATAAGTTTAGTCTATTTATATTCATTTAAAATGTGTTATGACTTCTATTACTATATATTGCTTTTTATTTCTATTTACTAAACTTAAATATTTTTTTCTTTGCTTTCAATTGTGGGTTGAGGTCCTTTTTTTCTCCATTTTGTGGTCTTCATTGTATTGCTAATTATAGTTCTATTCTTTATATTCATCCTTGAAATTTCATTACGTACCTTTAACTAAACAGTGAGTAACTTAAACAATATCTTAACCTTGAACAAACAATATAAAGACCCTGGCACATGTTAACTCTGAATACATCCTTACAAAATTAAATGTTTGCTTTTTAGTATGATACTTTTCTTCATTATTATTATTATTTTATATTGATGGTTCTTGGGTCTGCATTTGTTTTTACCTTTTTTATTTGCTCAGTCAGTCCTCTGATAAGTCTACTTCTTCTGGGAAAATATCTTTTAGAGTTTCCTTTAGTGTAAGTCATTGGGGGTTATTTCTCAGTTTTTGTTGATCTTCAAAGATCTTTATTTTTCAATATAGAAAAACAATTTTCTTTTCTTTGTTTTTTGAGTTGGAGTCTCATTCTGTTGCCCAGGCTGGAGTGCAGTATGGCACGCTGCACACAGCCACCACAGTCTTGACCTGCTGGGCTCAGGTGATCCTTCTGCCTTAGCCTTTCAAGTAGCTGGAACTACAGGTGCAGGCCACCATGCCCAGCTAAGTTTTTGATTTATTGTAGAAATGAGGTCTCGCTAAGGTACCCCAGGCTGGCCTCGAACCCATGGGCTCAGGTAATCCTCTCACCTCAGCCTCCCAAAGTGCTGGGATTACAGTGGGATTATAGGCTTGAGCCACTGTGCCCAGCCTGAAAAACAATTTTCTGATTATACAATTCTAAGTTGTAATTAATTTTCTATAAACACTCTTCTGATTTTGATTCTGCTATTTAGTAGTCTGGATCTATGTAACTGTCATTCCTTTGTGGATAATCTTTCCTATTTGGATGGGGGTACTTTTAACATATATCTGTCTTTGATGTTCTGCAAGTTCTCTACAATGTGCCTTTATGTGAGCATTTTTTATTTATCATGCTTGAAATTCATTGTATTTTTTTGTATCTGTTTGTTTACATTTTCCATCACTCCTGGAAAATTCACATCCTATTGAGGATCCCAGAAGGAATGAAAAAAGAAAATTCAAGAAAGACAATTTGGTGTTGTAGCTGTAGTTTATTCATTTTCATAACTAAATAGCATTCTATTTTATGAATGTTTTATCACATTTTTATTCTATTTGTCACAATTTTTATTTCTACAAGTTCTAATTTTATTTACCAAAAAATTCTAGTATATTTCTAAAGACCTCTTATTGTTTACAATTACTTTCTTCTAAAAAAATAATTTAAAACATAAAGGTTTTACATTATGTGTCTTATAATCTCCATATCTATAGATTGGGGAGTCTTAATGTGTAGTGAGTGTTTCTGCTTACCTTCTTTCATTACGGTTTGTTTTCTCTTTTCTTTTGTGCTATTTGATTGGGAAGTCATCATTGATACTAACGTATAAGAGTGCTGTCTAAATGAAGGAAGATTACCACATAAGGGATTTGCTTCTGCTTCAGCCCACCACCAAGTTGGATCCACATTTACTCTCTTTAAAGTCCCAGCTTAGCTAACAGTCTCACATTCAGTTTTCCTGTCCTTGGTTCTTTATTGGTACTTCCTAGTACCCATGTAGACAATGCTACTATGATCACTTATACCTGGAAACCCTCTCTTTTCCCAGCTTTCTTCTACTTCATAATCCCAGTTCATACCTGAAACCTCTTTTTGAGTTAGAAGACTTCTTGGAATACTTTCTTACTTACTTTAAACCCAGTAATATGAGTTTAATGCCAAACTTAAACTCATCAGTTGCTAGAGCATGTAGTTTGCCATAATGCCAGAAGCATTGGATTTATTTTTTCTAATCAAAATGATAGATACACTTGATAACAAATCAAAAAACAGAAAGCTACAATAACAATAGATTCCCAGCCCTTGCCTTTCTACCAGTGTCATTTCCCTAAAACAACTTATTTTAAATGTTTCTGCTCGATGCTCGGCAAGATGGCGAGCGGACAATTCGAACTGTGAAGATCTCCACAAAAGGTGGTTCCTGAAGGTAGTTTCACATGCCCCTGCAGCTGCAGCCTACATGGGAGGTGGCTGCCATAGCCAGTCCCACGCAGCAAACTGCTTCCATCGCACTACAGCCTCCACAAGGGATTACTGCTATGGCTGCTGTGGTTGCTATCAGGTGCGGAACAGCTGCTGATGCTGTGGCTCTTGGCTCCAGCCCTGAGGAATTCCCGGCTCCATCCTCCACCCCACACTGCCCATGGCAAACCACACTGCAGCACCCAGCTATTCACTGGTCCCCAGTGCCTGATGCCGGACACACATCATCATCATCCATCATGGCTGATCAACTGGGGCCCCAGACAAGTGGTGAGAGAGGATCAGTGAAAGAAGAGCTGCCCACTGCAGCCATTTTTGAGGGAGAGATTGTATTGCCCTGCCTATCTCCACATAGCCCCCACCTTGTTTTCTAAAGTAACCCCACAAAGCAGGAGACAGAAGCCCCTCCCCTACGCTGAATCAGACACAGACAACTCAGTTCTTTGTGGCAGACCTGTCAGGCAAAAACCAAGGGAACTGATCCAAACTATGAGTAACCTATCTGCCTGCAATGAAAGCAAAGGGGAGGGACTAGAGATCAGAGCTGAAAAGACTTTAGACACTCCGGAAAGACCCCAGAGCTAGTCTGGTTTCTTACTTCAATTTTTTATTTTATTGTTTTGACTGTTCATTTTTTTCACTTTTGTTTGTTTTTTGATTTAGACTACCTGTTTGTGTTGGGAGAAAATACATCAAAAGGCATGATTTTATTGGACTGTCTTTGTGTGATTACCAGTATCCTTTAGGGAATTTTGTTTGTTTGTTTTTTACTCTTTTCTGGCCTTGTGTCCCTTTTCATTAGTTAGTTAGTATGTATGTCTGTTTTCCCTCTTACTCTTCTCTCTCTCCAACTTCCTTGTGACCCCCCCTTCTTCCATTATTTTCCATTTTCTTACCTCCTTTTGTTCCAGGGAGCAAACCTAAACCCACTGCACGGACAGATTGTGAGACAGTGGGAAGTGGGTTCCAGGGTGCTCATACACCTGTCGGTGGATCCTGGGATCTGCAGATAGATTCTGAAACACAGCTTTCCCCTCAATTAAATCTCAAAACTGCAAGAAGTATAGCTCTGAACCCACAGTCCAGCCTCAAAATTGAACAAAGAGAGAGGATCCTCATAAGGAAGAACAGGAGATTGAACAAAAAGAAGTAACAGCAACCATACCTTCCCTGAAAAACAGAATTAAAGAAGGAGAGGGAAAGGGTGAGAAAAATCTACACAAATGAAGAAAAACCAAAAGAAGAATATGGATCTCTCACAGACCCCTGAGAGGTCAGACACTGAGAAAACAGACTTCGGAACACAAACAATGAAGAGCCCCCAGAATGACTGGTCTCAAACTACAAACCCAGATATCAAGACATTAATAGGGAGATTAAAAATAATTGAGGAGAGACAAGAGGAAAATAGGAAGGAAGTGATAACTGAGATAACAGTAGTAAAAAATACTGTGAATGAAATAAATAACAAACTGATAAGCATGGAAAGCAGAATTAGCCAAGCAAAAGAAAGAATCTCAGAGCTTGAGGACCAAAATATAGAACTAACCCAAACTGTAAAAAACATAGAAAAGAAGCTTTAAAAGCCAGAACAAAACCTTCAAGAGATGAGTGATTACTTCAAAAGACGGAACCTAAGAGTAATTGAACTTCCTGTGGCAGAAAGAGAGACAGAGACCACACTGGAACAAACAGTCCATTAAATTATTCAAGAAAACATCCCTCATTTCATCAGAGATGCGAAAATTCAAACACAAGTGATTCAGAGAGCCCCTGCAAGACAACAAATGAGAAGACCAACTCCCAGACACATAATAATTCACCTAAACAAAGTAGGTATAAAAGAAAAAAATCCTAAAGGCAGCACGAGAAAAAGATCAGATTACCTACCATGGAAGACCAATTAGAATAGCAGCAGATTTATCTACAGAAACCCTTCAGGCTAGGAGAGCTTGAAGCCCTATCTTCAAAGTTCTAAAAGATAAGCAATTTCAACCAAGAATAACCTACCCAGTCAAGCCAAGCTTCATCAGTGAGGGAGAATTAAAATCTTTTCCAGATATCTGATCCCTAAGAACTCATGCTGCCACCAGACCATCTCTACAAGAAACACTTAAGAAAGTACTAAACACAGAAGAAAAGGCAAACAGAACAACAACGTTCTTCACAAGAGTACAGGAAAAAGATTAACCAACATGAACCAACCCCAAAACCAAAAGAAAGACAACAAATAAAAAGGAACAACAACTCTTTAAGAACCTCATGATAGGCATGAACTCTTACATTTAAATAATTAGCCTGAATGTAAATGGACTAAATGTGCCACTGAAAAGACACAGAATGGCAAAATGGATAAAATATCACCAGGCAGCAATATATTGCCTCCAAGAGACTCATTTCACTAGAAAGGACACTCATGAACTCAAAGTAAGAGGATGGGAAGCAAAATTTCAGGCGAACGGAACACAAAAGAAAGGAGGAGCCATGATGTTAATCTCAGACAAAATACCCTTTAAGCTATCAAAAACTAAAAAAGATACAGAAGGCCACTACATAATGATAAAAAGGTTCAATCCAACAACAAGAAATATCCATCCTAAACATATATGCACCCAACATAGGAGCACCAACTTTCATAAAGCAGCTTCTAGGTAAACTCAGAAAAGATATTGACTCTAACACTATCATAGCTGGGGACTTTAATATGCCACTCACAACCCTAGACAGATCATCAGGACAAAAAATCAGCAATGAGACCCTAAACCTCAATGTGACTCTTGACCAAATGGACTTAATTGATACCTACAGAACACTCCACCCAACGACCACAGAGTATACATTCAACTCATCACCACATGAAATGTACTCTAAGATTGACCACATCCTTGGCCATAAATCAAGCATAAACAAATTTCAAAAGATTGAAATTTTACCATGCACCTTCTTGGACAACAGTGTAATAAAAATAAACATCAACACCAACAAACATCCCCCCAAACTCACAAAGATATGAACACTAAGCAACGTGATGCTAAACAACTCCTGGGTCAATGATGAAGTCAATACAGAGATCAAAAGATACCTGGAATCAAATGTAAATGAAGAAACATCTTACCTACATCTCTGGGATGCTGTGAAGTCTGTAATAAGAGAGGAATTCATATCTCTACAAACACACATGTAGAGAATGGAAAAATCACAAATTAACAGTCTAACAAATCACCTAAGGAATCTGGAAAAGCAAGACCACCAAAATCCTAATTTCATCAGAAGAATCCAGATCACCAAAATAAAAGCCCAAGTCTAGGACATAGAAGACAAAAAGATAATACAACAAAATCAATGAAACAAAAAGCTTATTCTTTGAAAGGATAAGCAAGATAAATGGTCCCCTAGCTAGACTGACCAAAAAAAGAGAGATAAAGCCCAAATAAACACAATCATAAACAAAAAGATGAAGTCACATCTGACCCTGAAGAAATACAAAAGATCATTAGAGACTACTATGTATACTTGTATGGAAACAAACTTGAAAACCTTAATGAAATAGAGGACTTTCAGACATCACACAACCTACCTAGGTTGAAACAAGAAGAAATCGAGACCCTACATAGACCAATAATAATCAAGGAAATTGACTATGTCATAAGAAAACTACCTACCAAAAAAAAGCCCTGGACCAGATGGCTTTCCAGCAGAGTTCTATAAAACATATAAGGAGGAACTGATACTAATCCTACTGAAAGTATTCCAGGTGATTGAGAAAGATGGAACTCTCCCGAAGTCATTTTATGAAGCTAACATCACATTGATACCCAAGTCAGATAAAGACCCAACAAACCAAGAGAACTACAGACCAATAACTTTGATGAATATAGATGCTAAAATTATCTACAAGATCCTGGCAAACCGGATTCAACAACATCTCAAAAATCATCCATCAGGACCAAGTAGGCTTCATAGTTAGATCATGACTTTCTAAACAGTTTTCTAGTGTTTTAAATACCTTTCTTTTTTTCTTGCATAGTTTTCCTTCATCACTCCCTCCTTTTTTCCCCCCAAGCACTCAATCATATATTCTAGTCTATCAGTTTCCTTCATGCCTTATGCTATTACTTGGAATTTTTTCTCTTATTATATCAAAACATCACTCCAGCACTTCTTGGGTTGGAGCCTCAGTTTCCCAGTTCACATATATTCTTTTTTCTTGCTTTACTGTTTTTCTCCCTCCTTCCTTCCTTCCTTCCTTCCTTCCTTCCTTCCTTCCTTCCTTCCTTCCTTCCTTCCTTCCTTCCTTTGACAGTGTACATCCTCAAGTAACTTCCTAAGAAAAGATGTGAGTACAATAAAATTTATGAATCCTTGCATATTTTTTAGTCTCATAATTTTTCTCAGTATACAAGCGTAGGTTATAATTTTGAAGACACTGTTCCATCATATTCTAGTATGCATTCAATGTTGCTCAAAATTTTTAATGCTATTCTGATTATTTTTAATTCCCCTTTAAGTGCTTTTTAATAAATGCTTAACAGTTTCCCATTAGGTCAATTTTATAAAAATATTTTTAAAATTTCTCATTTGATGGTGATATTCTCTCCCATTCTTTCATCCTTGTATGTTTATTCCTTTTTGATACATGTATTCTCTTATTTCAGAAATACATCTAGAGAGTTGTAAGGCAGTTATTCAGTCTCTAGTCTACCTTTTCAAATTTCTATCACTTATTTTCAATATATTATGTTGTCATACTGTATTCATGTTTTTCAGATGCCTAAAATTCTTTTTGGAACAAATCAGGACATAATATGTATGTAGTTATTAAATAAGTTTCAAAAAGTTGAGGGTCAGATGAGATGTTCTAACTAATTCAGGCTAATAAATTTTTAATTACATGGTATTGAAAAATATTAGAGTATTGATTACCTGGGTTAGCTAAGAATAGATACAGACCCATGGGACCTAGAGAGTCTAACAAGTCAAAAGCTCAAAATCCAGAGGGATTGATAGAATCAAACAGCTCTAAGCAGTGAGAACTCTTAAAAGCACCAAAGCAACTATGATGATAAGAAATGAAGAAATGCACAAATTGAAGAACTTTTGGTAAATACAGTTGTAATTTATTTTGCCCAAAGCTGTTTTCAGACTGATAGTTGGAACCTCTCTTGCTTGAGGCAAACAGGTAATTAGCATTGATCAGAGACTTTTGGACAACAACCTGGGGTGAAAAGAAAGGAGGACACAACCAAGGGAAAGAAAAAGGCCCATTAGAAGTTTCTGGCTTATAAAATAAAGTTACATGGTCTGGAATATCTAATTAGCTTCCACAATTATAGATCTCATTACATTCTGCTGAAGACCAGCTCCAGCTGGGTTCAGGGTACCCCAAAGGTGGAGACGGCGTCAGCGATTGGGGGGAAGAAGAGAGAAAGAGAGAGAGAGAGAAAGAAAGAGACTGGACTCCAGTCTAGTGCAGAAGCGATGTGTGTTATTGGGAATTACAACGAGTCTTTTATACACAAAGTCAGATGTGGGAGGGGCATCCCTCACCCACCAGAAACCTTAATCCATGAAAACTTAATCAATGATTGCCTTTAAACTCTTTTCATATGATAATCTTAAAATCCCATAACAAAGGATAACCTAATCTGTGACTGACATATTCTATAAACCTTTTTCATCCTAAACTGATTGATTTATGCCAAGTTAAACAATTCTATAGAAGCTTAAGTATTTACTTTACAAATGAAAGTGGCCTATTCCAGAATGTTTGGAATGTGGCCCAGTCCAAAGTTCACAGTGGGCTACCTGCAAGTAACCCAGTCACATTCTTTCAACAAAATGGCTGTCTTCTAAAACTCTATTCTACAATTTACACCTTTAATAAATCCTAAGATCATGACCCAGAAGCCTGTGACCAATACTAAGGCTCTTAGATGTGACACAAGTTTGAATTGTAAGTTGTGTAAAAGCCAAAACTGCAGTTTGCGGAAGAATGGGAACAATGAGCTTCTAAAGTTAGCTTGTGTTCATCCCGGTCTCAGAGTTTTTATGTTTTGAGCTCACAGGAGCTTAATCTGGTTAGTGCTGAGTAGGAAAGGGGAGGAAATGGGGTCAATAGCTCCCAAACACATCCTAGTGGTCTCGGGGTCAACGGCCCTTCCTGATCCCTAACACTCAGTGGGCCTCCGCGGCTGGCTCCCAACAACATTCCATATCCTAAGATTACCATACTTAAAATTCAAATGATTGTTAAAGCTTCAAAGATAACTTCTTTTACTTCCTTACCTTTGGTACCCTGGTAGGTCTTCACAGACAACTGTCACTGTACATTCTCACAGGAAGTAGTATTATTTGACTACTTGTGCAAAGTAAATACTAAGGGTGGAATTTCAATATGGCCATCAACCACTCCTGCTCTGCTTCTTTCAGATGAGGAAGACAAATTTTCCTAGGAGATAGGTAGCTCTGTGGAACAGAAATAATGAATGATCTTAGCTTTCTTTCCTTAATCAAACATTTTAAAAAATACTTGTAAGTTTCAGGTTTTGTGCAAGGCATTGGGGATACAGTGGCGACTAAATGGACAGGTCATGAAACCTTATCCATCGTACACAAGTATTGGATTGGCATCTTACACACTCCCCCCTAAAATTGACAATACTTTTAAGTAAGAAAGTCCATAGTTTCCATTTTTTCTAAAGCCAGACACCTACAAGACCAGGATAGGCAGTCCTTCTGGCATAATCAACACAGTTGTCATTCCATTTTGGTTATGTCTGAGAATCCCTGGTAACTGATAACTTTGGCAAAAGACAGAAGGACCTGAGGACCTATTGTTCTCACTTGGGGAAAAAAAGAAAGAGAGAAGAGAGAGAAGAAAGCACTGTATACATTAGAACCTACACAGCAAATGTTCATTCGTTCAGCAAATATTTAATAAGATCCCCCTTTGTCTAAGGCATAGTTCTAGACATCAGGTACTTGGAAGTGAACAAAATAGACCAAATATGTATTCCAGCTGAAGAGAGGCAGATAATATTTCAAAAACACACAGGTGAAATATATAGCCTGTGAGACAGTGATAAGGACTTAGAATAATAATAAAGCAAGAAAGAGAGGCAGGGCGTGTCAAGGATTGGAAGGCACAATTTCAGATATGTGTTCAGAACAATCGTTGATGAGAAGAGGATACTTGGGTAAAGGATGGAAGGAAGCGAGGCAGTGAAAGTCATATGAGCAGCTGAAAGTAAAACATTCTAGGTAGTTAGATGGAACAATAAGTACAAAGACTCAGAGGCAGAGTGAGGCCTAGTCATTTTTAAGGAATATCGAGCATGGTGTAACTGCATGAAAGAAGATAAGAGAAATAGATGATAGATTCAGAATGGGAAGTAAGAGGCTAGATCATGTGGAGCCTTGTAGGTCATTTTAAGTATCCTTACTCTCACATAAGTGACAAGCCATTGGATGGATTTGAGAAGTGCCAGGATTTGATTTAGGATTTATAGAATTATTCTGTAAAAATGAAAAGGGTAATGCAAATGTACTGCAAACTAACACCACAAAAACAATAAAAAGAAGAAGGAAAAAACGAAATTTTCTGTCATTAAAATAATGTCATTCACACTTTCTCGAGAGAACTGCAAAATGCTGACACCATTAAATCTTTGATGTTCAGAGAATACTGTATTGTGTACCTAAGAGATATAAAAATTAATGATCAATGAACTCAAAATAGCTGGAATCTGGACCTACAGATAGCCTTTCCCAAGAAGCCACATCATCTTGTACCTCAGACTTAATTTTCTCTTTCGGCGTGATGAGGCACAACTTTAATAAGGTGTGACAACTGACAAGAGAATTAAATTGATGCAAATTAAAACTTTAACAATAACATTATATGGAGCTTAAAATCCTTTAAACTTTTGACACTGAATTTATACCAGTAGCTGGAAACCACGAGAATAAAGGGTCCTTACAGAACTATCAGTCAAAGAGAACCCATTGTCTTTATAAGGAAAACAATACAAAAATACTTAGTGTCAATTATAGACAGTGTTAATGAGCTGAGGACAGAAGCTTTATATCTCTTTAATCAAACCACTGGATATATTTTTAAATTACAATTTATGACAGGGAAGACAGCAATTCTGCGTGAATCAGGAATAGAGAACAGGGAGAGAGGGGGTAGGGAGACTAGGATGCAGCAACTACTGTGACTACTCCAAACATCCCATGATACATATGTATTCACATTAATTCATAGTACACGTAATTAAAATTTATGTATGTGTGTATCCCATTTCTAATCCTAACTTATTTTAATTCTATTGTAACATATTGTTGCCATTTTCTTCTTTATAAAGAATATAGTATGGTCTATTTGATGACTGCTATTTGCTTTAATATACTAACCAGTCTAAGGTATAATAAAGTCAGGAGTATTCCTAGAACCTCTTCTCAAATTCTGTTCTCATTTCCTCTTCAATGTTCTAGACTAAAGTTGAAAATGCTCAGCTATTTGTTGAAGGACTTCATATGCTGCCTCTTTGTTCTGTCTAACCATCGCTACCTCTACTATATTTATAGGTGAATCCAATTTGCAATTTCTGAACCAGTCAAGCTAGTTTGACAAAATTGCAGATCTGCAATGTTCCTCAGTATTCAAGAGGTTTTCATAGGTTCATTCCTGTATCTATTGTATCTCAGTCTTTACTCCATGATGTTTCTCCCCTCCTTCACCTTTGTCTCCATATGTTTTTTAAAAATATATCCTACCTCCATAACAAAGCATTCTTCAAACGTTCCAGCAGTTTATCTCTCTCTTCTCTAAGCTCTTATAGCACTTACTGAATGTATACTGTATTATAGTTCTGTTATATTGCTTTTATATTATTGTTCAAATACTGTATGTGTATATGAATTGCTTTTTCCACAAGACTGTATAGTTCTTAAGCCCTGAATCATTCTGCTCATGTATTTTTGAAAATAATTGATATGATTCTGACTACACGGTATACTTGTTGGCTACAGAAGTACTCAAATGTTTCATTAATTCATTTAAGGAGCATTTTTCTAAATTCTTATTACTTGAAAAAATAATGGGTAAGACAAACCTGTCCTTTCTTGGTGCATACACTTTCATGAAATATGGGAGAGAAATGATAACAACTGACCTTAGAGGAATAACAGGACATGTAATCATAATTTGAAGTGCTTTTGTACTATAACTGATTCTCCCATTTACCTTTCTATCCTCTGTAGACTCATGAATTTCCCCACACATTGTTATTCATGAAGGATTTAGAGTTCATCTTTTTAAAAACAGAACAGCAAATTTTGCAATAACTGGTATTAGGAGCCGAAATGTTACATATAAGGCAATTTTTCTCTTCATTTCTTGCTTTATTTCAGTGGGAACATCCCTGCAGATGGTCAACCTGTTGCAATTACTGTCAGCATTGTGCTTTTTTAAAATTACAGTTCTAATTTTGTTATTAACATTAAACTCATCACTATGCTATTTCTTCATCAATCTTTACAGCGAAATTCAAGCTTAAGACATCAGGAAAGCTATCTGATATTCTGGCTGAGCTCCACGTCCCAGTTCTAATTAATTAATGGACACTAGGTAGAATTGTCACAGGTACCTCAAAACAAAACAATATATCCAAAAGCCCCATAGTCCCAGTTAGTGGTACTTTTTGTCTCTATCATGACTCATCAAGATGGTGGTAATAGCATACTTTTATTTCCCTGCTAATATTTCAGAAAGCATTTTCTTTTATAATCACATATTTGATCATGTTATTTTACCACTCAAAAACTTTCATTTCTCATTGATTTTAGAACCCATGTCCCTTAATCTTGGTTTCAAAACTCTCTAGAGCTTGGCCCCACAGACTTTTTAAACCTTTATGTCTGTCCCTGATAAACAATACCCAGACACGCTCCTTGCTTCTCAGAATAGTTCTTCAATCTTCCTGCCCTTACTTAACCCTGAATCATCTTCCTGCCCTTACTTAACCCTAAATCATCACTAAAAATTCATTTTGGTAAAGGGCCAGATAGTAAACATTCTAGAATTTGTAAGCCATGCGGTCTCTGTGTTAATTACTCAACTCAGTCATTGTGGCACAAAAATAACAAAAAAACAACATACAAACAAACCAGTGTGACAATAAAACTTTAATTATAAAGTTTCAGCATCCCAATAAAACTTTAATTGTAACAGGGTTGTGGTCACTGGTTTGGTGACCACTGATATAGATCACAGTACAAAATGAGCAATGTTTTATCAAGCATGCATAGAAAGAGCATTCTGTTATTTTTTTAATACAGCTTTATTAGAGTATAATCGAAACTGTAAAAATCCTAGAGTAAAGCATAGTGGAAAAGCTTTTCATTTATTTATTTATTTTTCAAGTTGGAGTCTTACTCTGTTGTCCAGGCTAGAGTACAGTGGCATGCTCATGGCCACCCCAGCATCGATCTGCTGGGGGCTGGTGATTCTTTCCACCTCAGCCTTCCCAGTAGCTGGAACTATGGGCATGCACTACCGTGCCCAACTAATTTTTTATTTATTGTAGAGCCCAAGTTGCCCAGGCTGGTCTTGAACCCTCGGGCTCCCAAAGTGCTGGGATTACAGGCTGAGCCACCGAGCTCAGCCTTGGAAAAGCTTTTTAATACAGATCTTAGTGGTTTATTGACTATAGCAACAAAAGCACAAGTAAAAAAAGCAAAAATAAACAAGTGGGATGAAATCAAACTAAAAAATGTCTGCACTTCAGAGGAAACAATCAACAAATTGAAGAGAAAACTCTCAAAACAAGGGAAAATATTTGCAAACCATTTACCTGATAAAGGGGTTAATATCCAAAAAATATTAAAAATTCCTGCAACTCAATAGCACCTCCCTCTGATTACCTGGTTAAAAAATGGTAAAGTAACAAAGGAAAACAATCAACAAAGTGAAGAGACAACCTAGAGAATGGGAGAAAATATCTGCAAACTATACATCTGACAAAGGATTAATATACAGAGTATATAAGGAACTCAACTCAATAGCAAATAAAATGAACAATCTGATTAAAAATGGGCACAAGACCTGAACAGACATTTCCCAAAAGACGACATACAAATGGCCAACAGATAGATGAGAACATGCTCAAAATCAGTAATAACCAGGGAAATGCAAATAAACACTAAAATTAGATATCACCTCATCCCAGATTAAACGCTATTATCACAAAGACAAAAAATAACAAATATTGGTGAGGAAGTAGAAAAAGGGGAACACATAGGTATCATTGGTGGGAATGTAAATTAGTACAGCCATTATGAATAACAGTTTGAAAATTCCTCAAAAAATAAAAAATATGACTATCACGTGATCCAGTTACTCGTCACAATAGCCAAGATATGGCATCAACTAAAATACCAGTCTACAGATGAATGAATAAAGAAAATGGGTGTGTGCATGTGTGTGTGTGTATGTATATTGAAATACTATTTAGCCATAAGGCAAAGTGAAATTCTATCATTTGCAGCAACATGGATGAACCTGGAGAATATTATGTTAAGTGAAATAAGTCAGGCAGAGAAAGACAAGTATCACATGACCTCACTCATGTGAAATCTAAAAAAGTTGACTTCGTAAAAATAGAGATTAAAATAGTGGTTGCCAAAGGCTGGGGAAGGTATCAAGGAGGGAGAAACTAGAAGAGGCTGGTCAGTGGGTACAAAGGTACATACAGACAAGAAGAATAAATTCTGGAGTTCTATTACACGGGTGGGTGACTATAGCAAATAACAAGGTAGTGTATATTTTGAGATAACTAGAAGAGAAGATTTTGAATGTTATCACCACAATGAAATATTAAATGTTTAAAGTGATGAATATGGTAATGACCCTGATTTGATCATTATACAATGTATACAGGCATTGAGACATCACACTGTACCCCATAAATATGTACAATTAATATGTGCCAGTTATAAATAAAAATAATTAATAAAAATGACAAAGGGCTTTAATAGATATTTTATCAAAGAAGACATATAAACGACACCCAAGCATATGAAAAATTGCTCAACGTTACTAATCAAGGAAATGTAAATCAAAATTACAGTGAGATATTACCTCATACCTATTAGAATGGCTATTATAAAAACAAACAGAGAATAATCAAAAGATAAGGTTTGGTGAGAATTCTGAGAAATTACAATAATTGTATACTGTTGATGAGTATGCAAAATGGTGTCAGTGCTATGAAGAACAGTATGAAGGTTCCTCAAAAAATTAAAAACAGACCGACTGATGAGTCATCAATCCCATTTCTTTATATATACCCAAAAGAATTGAAATCAAGATGTCAAAGAGAAAATCTGAATTGCAGTATTCTTCATAATAACAAAGATATGAAAACAACCCAAATTTTCATCCACTGACGAATGGATAAACAAATGAATATTCTATTGCTTGTATATCACAAATGGTGGATCAGTGGGGAGAAAAGGAGGAAGCAGGGAGTAGGGCAGCTGCAGGGGGATGGGGGAACCATCTCTGCTGCTGCCATTGCCGCCACCACCACCACCACCACCACCACCACCACCTCTGCTCCTGGTGTGGGAAAGGAGGTGTGAGTTTCCTATGCCAGTTTGTGGCAGTGCCACTGTGGGAGGGTCAGCAGTGGGAAGCCAGGAAAAACAAATAGTTAAAAAGTGCTAATAATTTGAATATTTCAACTACATTTTGAAATGTATACAGTTGTCCCCTTTTATCTGTGGTTTCACTTCCCCTTGTTTCAGTTATCCCTGGGTAACTAAGGTCCGAATATATTAAACAGAAGATTCCAGAAATAAACAATTCATGAAGTTTAAATTGACTACCATTCTGAGTAGCATTCCAAGTAGTTTAAAATCTCATACCATCTTATTTATGACTGTGCAATATTTCATTGGGTATATGCACCACTTTTTTTAACCAGTCCAGTTTCGATGGGCAGCACAGTTGGTTCCACATTTTTGCTATTGTGAATAGAGCTGCAGTAAACATGCATGTGCAGGTATCATTTTTGTAGAGTGATTTATATTCTTCTGGGTATATTCCCAGAAGGAGAATCGCTGGGTCATTTGGAACATCAATTTCTATCTCTTTTAGGAATCGCCACACTGCTTTCCATAGAGGTTGAACTAGTTTGCATTCCCACCAACAGTATAGAAGCATTCCCTCTCCTCCTTATCCTCATCAGTATCTGTTGGTTTTTGTTTTATTAATGATGGCCATTCTTACTGGAGTTAGGCAGTATCTCAATGTAGTTTTGATTTTCATTTCTCTGATGATGAGTGAGGCTGAACACAAACTTCACTTGTATGATGACCACTTGTACATGTAATCCTGAATTGTACCCTACATCTTTAAAATAAAAAAATAAAAAATATCGTGCCATCGCACTTTGTCCCACTTGTGCCATGAATCATCCCTTTCTCCAGCATAACCATCCACTGGTTACTTAGTACCTCTTTTGGTTATCAGATTGAGCTGCGAGATATTATCATAGTACTTGTGTTCAATAAACCCTTATTTTATTTAATAATGGCCCCAAAGTGCAAGAGTAGTGATGCTGGTATACTGTTGTAATTTGACTATTTTATTATTCATTATTGTTGTTCATCTTTTACTGTATGTAATTTATACATTAAAATTTTTCATAGGTATGTAAAGAAAAAAAATATAGTATATATAGGGTTTGATACTATCCATGGTTTCACACATCCACTGGGGATCTTGGAACATATCCCTTGTGGATAAAAGACTACTGTGCATTAATTTTCATGAACAAAAACAAGAAGGCTAGATAGGAAAGGCTAGACATCCAGTATTGCCAGTAACTATGAATCTAAACATTCCAATTCCCCAAACTGCAAGCAACCCATTTCTCTGAAATATTTAACAAAATACAGTACAG
This sequence comes from Carlito syrichta, assembly GCF_000164805.1. Taxonomy (NCBI): domain Eukaryota; kingdom Metazoa; phylum Chordata; class Mammalia; order Primates; family Tarsiidae; genus Carlito; species Carlito syrichta. The sequence goes on from NW_007253531.1 coordinate 1,083,989, forward strand.
ATTACACGAGATTAATATACCAGTAAACCTATTTCAATTACATTTGGGATCGAATGACTGTTACTGTGGTCTCTGAGTTTCTCTTTTACCTTTACTTTTTATGCATATGTTCTTTCCTTTACAGTTTTCTAGCTTTCTTTCTAGTAATCCCTTGATAGGTTTCACGGGCTTAAAAGTATTTTACTTTATATACACACATATATTTGCCAGTTTTTCTTGCTCTTATTAACCTGTGAATCTCTATAGCTTATTTAATTATTTGAATTTTACACTTTAAAAATGATGTATGGAAAAACCAAAGAATCAGAAAAGCACATACCACTTTGTAAAAGAAGAACAAAGTTAAAGGGTTCATACTACCTGATTTCATGATTTACAGTAAAGTGACAGTAAGACTTATGACACTGGTATGAAGCCAGACATATAAATCAATAGAGTCTAGAGTCTACACACACACACACACACACACACACACACACACACACACACACACACACACACACATATATATTTGAGTTGGAGTCTCACTCTGTCACCCAGACTGGAGTGCAGTGGCCGCTCCCTGCCACTGCAGCCTCGACCTGCTGGGCTCCGGAGATCCTTCCGCCTCAGCCTTCCGAGTGGCCGGAATTACAGGCATGCGCTACGACACCCAGCTGATTTTTTGATTTATTGTAGAGATGAGGTCTCGCTGCCCAGGCTGGTCTCGAACCCGCGGGCTCAGGCAATCCATTCACCTCAGCCTCCCAAAGGCGCGGGATTACAGGCTGAGCCACTGAACCCGGTTTACACATATATATTTAATTGACTTTTGACAAAGATGCAAAGGTATTTTAGTGAATAAGAGAGTACTGACAAGTGGTATTGGACAAATAGGAAGAAAGGCAGAAAGGGAAGGAGGGAGGGAGGGAGGGAAAAAGGAAGGAAGGAAGGAAGGAAGGAAGGAAGGAAGGAAGGAAAGAGAAAAAGAGAGAGAGAAAGGGTAACATCGATTCTTTCCTTACACAATATACAAAAATTAAGTCAAGTCAGTCATAGATCTAAATGTGACACTTTAAAGTATGGAACTTCACTTGTATACCTAATCCTGAATTGTACCCCAAATCTTTGAAATAAAAAAGTAAAGTATGAAACTTCTAGATGAAAATATAAAATATGTTTTGTGTTTTTGGATTAAGTGAAGATCTGCTATAGAGTATATAAAAATTACAAATCACAAAATAAAAATTGAAATTCACAAAAGTTAAAAATATCTGCTCTTTGAAAGACACAATTAAGAAATGAAAAGAGAAAGTACAAACTGAAAGTAAATGTTGTCAAACACTTATCTGATAAAATGCTTATATACAGAGTATATAGAGAACTCTTTTGATTCAATAATTAAGAAAACAAAAAACTTTATTAAAAATGGTTAAGATATTTGCATTTGATAAAGAAGTGATATGGATAACAAATAAGCACATACAAAGATGCTCAATGTCATTAATCATTAGGGAAATGCAATATACAACCACAATGTAATATCATTACAACCATATTAGAATGGCTAATATTAAAAAAATAAAAATAAAAACTAACAATGCCAATCGTTGGCAAGGAATGGAACATCTAGAATTGTCTAAATGTGGATAATCTAGAATTCTCATACTTTTCTGGCAGGAATGAAAGTTGATACAATTACTTATTTTGGAAAATTACTTATTTTGGAAAATAGTCTGGCAGTTTCTTATAAAGTTAAATATACGTCTACCATACAACCCAGTGATGCCACTTCTAGGTATTTACCCAGAGTAATGAAAGCTCATGTCTACACAAAGAATTGCATGCAAATGTTTATAGCAGCTTTATTCTCAATTGCCAAATGCTGGAAATGACTCAAATATTCATCAATTAGTGAATGGATACATTCATACAGTGGAATAATGCTCAGCAATTGGTGAATGGATATTTTCACATAATTAAAAAATACTCAGCAGTAAAAAGGAATGAATTACTGATACAATAACATGGGTGGATCTCAAAATCATTCTACTAAGTGAAAATATGAAATAATATATAAACTATGATTCCTTTTACATGATGTTTTGGTAAAGGTAAAGTTATACAAACAGAAATCAGATTAGTTGTTGCCTGGGTCTGCGGGAGGGAGCAGGAAACTGAACACAAAAGGACATAGGGGAATTTCTTGGAGTGATAAAAACACTCCATATCATGTATGTGATGGTGGTTACATAACTGAATACATTTGTCAAAACTCATTGAGCTGTATGCCTAAAAAGGATGAATTTTACTCTACGTAAATTATACCTCAATAAATCTAGCTTTAAAAAGATGATATTGCTCTGAGGAAAACACTATCTATCCCTAAAACTTTATGAATTTCCTCAGAATTGTTATACATTCATGAGTCTCTTTTTTGAGTACCTAATCCATGCATGGATTTTATTCTATATCCATGCTTCAGTGATCAGACATAATTTTCCTCCATTAATTTTTCTTTCATAGTAGTATCCTGAATCATTTTTTGAGATTTTTTTCCATGAGTGAACTTAGGAATTTACATATTTACTTCCGTGGTATGTTCTAAATTCACAGTTTGTTGAGAGTCTGCTTTCCCAGTCTGCATCTGAACATTACATTAAATGGCTCATGCCTCGAAACTCCTTAACTCTCATACATCCTGAAGCCTTACTGCAGAGTTGCAGTCTTTAACCATGCCCCAGAAAATAAAGTGTTTTTGGCTCTTCAGTTATTAAAATACATAAGTTTGAGGGGAATTTTAGATAGACGTTGTTAATATTTACAATTCCTCTGTATATTTAATAATCCAAGTCAAATGATATTGTTGGCTCTTGGAAAATGACAAGTAAACTTGAGGATCTGAAATTTGGCATCTCTCCATTCACTGAAGAAATCTGAAAGACATATATAGACAATAGGGTTTACAGTATGTCGCATCTCCTTTAGAATAGAGCACTGTTAACAGGACATTAGTATGAGGGGATGGGAGTGGAAACTTCATGTTATAGTGCACTGAAAATATTTGCATTCCACCCATGTTAATGTTCAAGATTAAAGAACTTTGGCAATGACATTACCCTACTGCAAACCTGAACTTAAATTACTAAGCAGCTAGAATGACAAAGGAAAAAGGGCAGGAATTGTAGTTCTTTTGCCTTGTCAACAGATCTGTGTCTCTATGTAAATTCTGCAAAACTAAAAGCACAATTAAAATAGATGCTTAAAGAGTAATGGTGCATGCTCTATTTCTGAGATGCCACATAAAATTAAGGCCAACGGGAAAGTTGAGTTGTTAAGTAAAAAGTATTGATTTGAATACTTTAACAATAGCAGAAAACTTTTGCCTTAAATATTTTTAAAACAAAAAGCAAGCCGGGCTCGGTGGCTCAGCCTGTAATCCCGCGCCTTTGGGAGGCTGAGGTGAGTGGATTGCCTGAGCCCGCGGGTTCGAGACCAGCCTGGGCAGCGAGACCTCATCTCTACAATAAATCAAAAAATCAGCTGGGTGTCGTAGCGCATGCCTGTAATTTCGGCTATTCGGAAGGCTGAGGTGAAAGGATCGCCGGAGCCCAGCAGGTCGAGGCTGCGGTGGGCGGGAGCGGCCACTGCACTCCAGTCTGGGCGACAGAGTGAGACTCCAACTCAAAAAAAACAAAGCAATAGTGATTTGCCAATGGATACATTCATTCAAAAAATTAAAACATCAACAATATCAAAAGTGTAAATGTGAATGTAATATATTCCTCGGAAGGTAAAATTTTCAAAAATCCTGTGATATATACTTTATTAACTAATTTTCATTTTGCTTGTAATATTATTCTATCAGCACATTTTTAACCACTTCTGGGACACATGAAAAACATTAACAACAACTCTAAGATTTTTTCTCAAAATAAAACAGAACATAAAAATGAGTAGACTTTTATTGAAGAAGTAATTAATAAACATTATGCCATAATTTTCAAATAAGGAGAGACAAAATAATACTCTGTCATTCTATATTTAGATATAGCCATTTATTTATTATTTATTCTATAGACATGTACTGAATGTGTTTACAGGCCAGGCAGTATCCTACACACCAGAGATTCTGCATCAACAAGATATACAAAACGTCCTATCTTCAGAGAGTTTACAGAAACCCTTAACGTTTTCCTGTATAGCCTTCAAGAATTTAGATATATGTGTATATAGTAAACAAACACTCCTATACATACACACAGACAAAAGCACGATGGCATTCTATATATTATTTGTATTCTGCTTTGTTTTTTACATATTCTACTGTGAACTTGTTTTCTTACCACTAAATATGCAATTATATATTTACGTGAAATGACCGCATTATATACATTGTACGGGTTACCCTAATTTAACAATCTTCTCTCGATAGACATTTGGATTATTTCCATTGTTTTGCATTATAAACTATGCTATGGTAATATGTAAGCATGTTTACAATAGCGTGAAATCATACACATATATTTATACACTTGTCCAATTATTTTATAACAATTCCATGAAGTTGGATATTTATTTCTTAGGATAGTAACAATTTTAAGGCTTGCATGACTCTTCTCTAGGGTTAATTTTTTTCCTAAAATAGACAAAAATAAATAAGTAAAAGTATAGCATATGCGATTCATTCAAGGTGTGAAAAAAATAATATAGATATATAGAGTAGCATTTATCTTCTGAGGTTGCCATGATGATGCCAATGTTTTAAAATATTAACAAGATGATCAAAAGGGCAGACAAGAATAAAAACTGGTAGTGTTGAACTCCTTTTCCACTAGAATAATCAGCCTTGAAAACAAAAGACCTAATTAATTGAGATGTTTTGTACATTTCAAAGTATATTTTAGTTAAAACTTCATTAGATTTCCATTTCACAAAATACCTTTGAGTTCTTCCTTGCTATCATAACAGCGAAACGCTCAAGCTTTGTAAGTTAGGTTCCCTATAGTCATTTTTGAAACACCTATAAACCACTGAATTGATAAAAGGTATTTATAAAATATTATTAAAATATAATCACAAAAATACCCTGACACAAGCTTTGTTTTTAGAATACCTTATTTTCTTAACACCTGTGGAAAGTTTAGAATACAATTTGGTTGCTCTAACATAATGTTTTATTCTGCCTACAAGATGTGCTCTTATTATATATGATGTTAAGAATCAAATTGTTTAAGCATGTTTTGTTGTGGTATTTTCTAGCTCCTCATCTGTAAATTCGATATGTTATCTATGTAAAAGTAAGTCACTAATCATATAAAATTAACAGACAGAAGGTTTATAATAAGAAGCCATAAGAGAAAGGCAAAATTGAGAAAAGTGATTTCATAAGATGGTTAAAACATTTATAATCAAATAGATTGATTTCTGATTACAGATTTATAAGAAATCAGCTATAATAAATAACATGAATAATAAATAAAAAAGTTTCCACTGTATCCTTTTACTTCATCATCATACAATGGAAATGGAAGAATTATAATGACCCTAGAATTCAGCTTGATGATCTTTGAGAATGTTCAACATTTCCTAATTCCTCCCCAGAGTCATACTAGGGAAGACATACAATGAATACTTGCACAGGTATAACTGCCTGTCTCATATTTCTATGGTTTATTGCATCATTTGTTCCATATCTTATGAATTTATGTTGGAAACTGAAGATTTTGAAACATGCAGTTCTTTATATAAGAACTTGTTGCCAAGTAACATCAGAAGGATTCCAGGACCAAAAGCATTCCATCTTCACAGAGAATTAATTTTTACCTTGAAAGACACAACAGCTTCTGTACTGAGTTACACAGAAAAAGTGTTCTAGGGGCGATATCCTTGAAAATAATGGGGGATCTATCATTATTATTATTACTGAGTGCCAAGGAATTACTTTAGGGATACCTCTGGAGAAAAGGACTTTAGAATTCCTTTTTGTAGCATGGGCTTTCTCCAATGCCACTTGCCTTGTGACTCCACTTTTCTGGGCATTATAAAAACAAATCATAAAGTGCAATGCAAACTACAGGAGTCAAAAAAGGAAAACATCTATGATAATAACTGATATAAAATCAATACAATACTAAAATTAAGAGTGAGAATATAAGACAAAATTAAGACAAAAGAAAAATAAAAGATAAAAATAAAAGATAAAAAATTTAAAGTATATAATAGTAACTTCGAAGTGATATTTAAAAATATGAAATTCAAGATGCAAGGTTAGAAATGGAGGTACGAGGGAGATACCCCCCAAAACAGAATTATTTTTTAGAGGGCAGGCCCTTTGTAGTACAGTCTTTCCTGCTAGCAAGTTAAGTGTACTAGTAACCCATCTGCATCAACATACCAGCTAGCATTGTTGTGAAAGACTGCATTCAGTTTCAGTGAAATTTTTTTTGGAGATTCTTTCAAACATTTGTTTATTTCACGATGGGTGATTTATGAGCACACCTGCCCACACTGCAATGAGTGTTCAGCAGTTTTTGACCAAAAGCTGCATGATCCCCGTATCCCACCCTCCATATTCAGCAGATCTCTCTCTGAGCAATTTTTTCCCTAGAGAAAAAAAAGTCCTCATTTTTCACCTCTGCCCATGTGGTGAATAAAAAATAGCAGAAGCACTAAAAGGCATCAAAATTGATGAATTCAAAAACTGTTTTGTTTTTGTTTTTGTTTTTGTTTTTGTTTTTTGAGTTGGAGTCTCACTCTGTTGCCCAGACT
>NW_007253531.1:1090758-1156191 GCF_000164805.1 Carlito syrichta
GGTCTCACCAAGTGGCTCAGGTGGGTCTCGAACCCGCGGGCTCAGGCAATCCACTCACCTCAGCCTCCCAAAGCACGGGATTACAGGCTGAGCCACCGAGCCCAGCCTCAAAAACTGTTTTAAGCCCTGGAAAAATTATCTCAAATGGAGAGTACTTTGAAAGTGACCAAAGTTTAAACATGGAAGAATAAATACACAATATTTTATAAACAAATTCTGGGGTTTTGGGGGGTTCCCCCTTGTATAGTTATAAACACATCTATAAAGAAAATAAATATGTTAAGTGTATATCAATAAGAAATTAAGGTTTTTATTTAAAGTCAATTATATTTTAAGATAAGAAATACTACTAGAAAAGATAGAGCTGTGCAATTTAATACAGATGCTTCTTAACTTATGAAGAAGCTGTGTCCTGATAAACCCATTGTAAATCGAAAATATCATTAAGTCAAAACTACATTTAATGCTGGCAACACAGCTGTATGTTAAAATAGCAAAGAACAACTGAGGATAACTTTATATAAATATAAATGAGTAAATATTAAATAAATATAAGGAGCTGTAGACTGGTTAGTGGTGTGAGTCCTCAGCATGGTCCTCAGATGTCTGAGCATGGCTCATCTGGCAGTGAGGGACCTACCCGAGGAGAGCTTGATGGGAAGTAGCACCCTGGGAGGAAATGTATTCTGAGAATACTTATCAAGAGACAGGATCCTAGAGCCTGCTATTCATAAGCTCTGGAGCCTCCAACAAAGTCAAGCATTCATTTAGCTCATACGCTTTAAAAAAAATTATTATAGAAATTTCCAAAGTTGCACAGCAGTAGAAGAAGAGTGTAACTAGCCCTCATGCACTGTTTACGTAGCTTCATAGATATCAACAAATTAACTTATTGACATTTTTGTTTAACCAGTTTTAACCCCATGTGGTGGCTGCTGCTGCTCTTTCTCCTTTTCTTTCTTCACTTTCCTCTACTTCTTCCCCTTGTTCTTCTTCTACCATTGATTACTTTCTTTTTTTAGAGTTTTCTCAGACTTTTAAAAAATAATCTTTATAACCAACTAGTCTAACTTCAGAAAAAATTGTACTTTTATGTGAATTTCATTAAATTCCAGAGCAACTTCGGAAAAAACTCCATGTATCCATTACCCAGATGCAAAAATTATCACTTCATTGCTCATCTTATTTCATTGAAAATTCAGCCTACTTCCTAGATTATATTGACACAAATCCAAAATACCGTATTACTTAATCCATATGTATTTTAGAATATACTTGTAAAAGATAAGTACTCTTTTAAAAACACAGCTTTTAAAACATAGTTGCCATTATTCCACCTAAAAACGTACAGTAATTACTTATTGGTATAAAATACCCAGTGATTAAATTTCTCCAATTGCCTCCATTTTTTAAAAGTTCTTTTATTCTAATCCATATGCAAATAATGCCCACCCATTTCAATTGATTGCTGTCTCTTTTAATTTATAGATTCCCTCTTTGTCTCTTCTTTTCCTCTTTTGTAGTTTATTTCCTGAAGAAATTGGATTATTTGTCTTGTATAGTTTCTTAGTTTTGCTTATTGCATCCCTGCAGTATTTGCTTAACATATTCTCTTCTCCTATGCATTCAGTGCAAATTAGTAGTTAGAAATAGAAGCTTTATCAAATTCAGATTTGATTATTTTCCAAGAATGCTTCCAAAGTGCTATAGTGAATTTTCATGAAAAAGCTAATAAGATCTGTTTCTGTCTGTTTAAAATCCAATAATTAGCGTTTGCAAGTTGAAGATATTCTAATTTTATCACTCCTTCATTTATTATCTAGGCCTTTTTTATAAAGAAAAAAATCTTGATAATCGATTTGATCACTCTGAAACACAATTCATTCAGGGAAGGCAGGATAAATGCTTGATTCTTTCTGTTTACCTTAAAAGATTTTAAAAACTCTTATTAGATATTTAACATGGTCCAAATGTAACCAATGTATTTTTCCTTTTATTATCATTATGAACTCATGATTTAAACCTATCTGATGTAGTTAAGTTTTTCACAAATTTTACCATTTTTGAAGGGCAATGATTTACTCAAGTTAACTCCTTTTGATGATTCTAATAGTGATGAGATTGTCCTTGCTTTTTGCTGTGAAAAGATGTGTCTTGTTCATCTTTTACGTTACCTGTTCCAAACCAAGGACCAGTCACTTTCTAGAAGTGCTAAATCCTTTAAAAGAAAATAGAATGTTGAGATCACATTTTGAATACTTAAAGTACTCTTTGTTACTGTTTTTTCATTGTTTTAGATCTTTTCTTGCTGCAGAGATAGGACACAGTTTTATTGGTTTTTGTTATTTGTTTTCTGTTAAGATAAAAAATATCATGCATGCACACTGATAATTCCAATTTGAATTTAAGACTGCAGAGTTTTTTATTATCTCATCAAACTTACATGTGCTCCTCTTTTCTCTCATGACAGAGATCTGAGTTCTTAGTGACATCAGTATGATTATTTACTTTGTGTCCCACAACACATACAAGACCATTTCAGAATAATAGTAAGCAATGATGACCAACAGTATTATATTCATTTATTTTGTTTTAATGTGTGTGGATCAACTTTTAAAAATTATTTCTTTATGATTAGCCAAATTATAAAACATGGTTCCAAAACAAATATACAAAATAAAAAGTCTAGGCATATCTACCATATCTCTTTCATCTCTTTTCCTCCTATAAATATTTAGATACATAATTTAGGAGAGAAGATAGAATTGGGAATTAAGGGGAAACACTTGAACTCAGAGGTGAAAGCTTAATCATTGTAAAAAAGTTGTTAGTCAACAATTGGAAATATTCAGATTAGTAAATTAGAGGATAAATTGGAAAGATTTTAAAGGTTTAGTGAACTGGCCAACAGAGAATAATGATAGAACTCTTTTTTTAATGAGTATGAGTAAAGTGTATACAAGAGGGAGTGGATTTCTAAGCAAAGTCGCCAGAAAATCTTGGTGAATGTTTACAGAGGTAAAGTTATTTAATTTCTCAATAATGAGGTGCTTTAAAAAATTCAGAAAGATAAGTTTCTTTGAAGTAGCAACTACTGTATTACTATAAGAAAAGGATTGAAAGTGGCAGGAAGTTGTGGGGGGGTGGGCGGGTGGGGAGGTGGGATTGACAGTAGTCGATATCTGCCTGGGGAAGGGGGAAGCACACCTCATCAGTAAGAGTACTTGTATGGTGAATATTTGTATACCTAGCCCTGAAATGTACTCCACAAATTTAAAAATAAAAATTAAAAGAGAGAGAGAAAAAAAGCAGAGATTCAAAGAGTAATAAGAGACTGAGTGGAAAGGAAATAGAGAAAGGCAACATAGAAACCTTGTGATCCTGGGTGTTAGAAAAACAGGAACAGGAAACACAGGGCTGTTGCTAGTTTGAAATACAATCAAATGGAGATTCTTTATTTTCCTAATAAGGGAAATCTTAGAGTCAAAGAGAAAATTGTCAGGAGAAGAGGTTACAAAAGAAAGAGATAAATACTAAAGCAAATTCTCAAGAGTCGGGAAAAGAAGAATTCAAGGAGAAAGAATAGTCAACAGTTCAATGTCCGTGTACAGAGACTAGGCCTCTAAGTGAGAATTATGGAACATTTAGCTTATTACAAAGAAGCATATAATAAATCCAAATATAGGCTATTTCCACACCAGAGTTGAATTCTTCCGCAAATGTTGTTCTTGTTTCCTATTCAGTGATATGCCTGAAAATTTTTCAAAATTGCATGTCAGGCTTATTCCTCTGATTTAGGAATCCCTCAAAAGCAAAATAAATCTAGTTCAGTACTAACTTCTTCTGAGTAGACTGGGGCACAACACAGCCTACAGTCTCAAGTTTTTTCCTAACTCATTATAGAATGACTGCATCTGATTCTTTTGGATGCGTTAAGATGAGCTCAACTTGCTATGCTCACATATTTGTTGTCCTTGGTCACCACCCAGGTTGTAAAATCCCTGGATCACATAAACTCTTCCAAACTCTTATTCCTACATCGCTCCATATAGGCCTACCTTGACCATACTCCCATATTTCTTCTTCTTCTCCAACCTTCTCACTGTGTCCTATGGGAACTCCTATTCAATGGTAAACGTTCCTATATCCTCCACCTTTTTGTCAAATGTTCCTTCCATCTCCTAGCCCTAATTTATATTCACCACTGCTATTTCTAAGCCATCATTCTTTTTCTGTTTCTGACAAATGTTCTTTTGAGGATATGCTGTCCCACAAAATCTGTCATTCATTAATACTCATCTTGCATCAGTTTCCTAGCCTGGTTTATCAGTTACTTGACATGGTCAGAAAGGAAAAAAAAGTGGACACATGGCACGTAAGTTGCTAAGGAAGAGCATGGGATACTACCTGGAAGATAGAATCAGTCCAGACATGGAGAAGGTGAATTGGGGGTTTAGGTAGTAATGTGTGAGCCCCATTAAGTCCTCACATAATAAATAAGGGTCTGTGGTATGTTGGAGCTGACTCATACTAGTCCAAGAGTTAACTTAAATTTTCAGAAACTTTGCAAACTAGTAGACATCACACTTGCAGCTTTGCAGATGTTATAAGTTAGGACTCTTTCCTTCCCTGAGAGCTAGCTGTTAAATATTTACCAGAACATCATTTGGTGGTATGGAGAAAGAGGAAATGAAATTGTGAAAAGATATAAGGTCAGGAAAGTTAAAAACAAACTTCACCTAATTCACAATTACTTCTAGGACCAATGTCACCTAAAAGCTAATGTCAAGAAATAAAAAGAAGATAGACTTAAATAGTATATTCAAGAGTGGCAAGATTAAAGAACGATTCTAAAGAAAAATGATGGGAAAGTATCATTTTTGCTTTACAAATATGATTCTTATATTAATGTGTATGAAGACCAAATGTAAGGAAACAAAAGAGACAATATTGGCATGTTTTCCTGTATCACTAGATACTCTTATCTTGAATTCAGTACACAGTATTTACTTATTCTGTGCTCAGTCAGGCTATTGGGTATGACTTTCATTTTTTAAAAATTAGGAGTCTCACTCTGTTGCCCAGGCTGGAGTGCAGTAGTCTGATCATGGCCACTGCAGCCTCAACCTGCTGGGCTCAGGTGATCCTTCTGCCTCAGCCTTCCAAGTAGCTGGAACCACAGGCGTGCACTACCATGCCCAGCTAATTTGTTTGACTTATTGCAGAGAAGAGGTCTCACTAATTTGCCCAGGTTGGTCTCGAACCCCTGGACTCAAGCAATCCTCTCACCTCAGTCTCCCAAAGTGTTGGGATTACAGGCGTGAGCCACTGTGCCTGGTGACTTTGATTTTTAAAAACTCAAGTGGGTGAAGAGCCTAGAAATCAATAAGATTAATGAAAATACGAAGGATATATGGCTCTCACTAGCATATATACAGTAATAATATGAATGGTGTTTGTATCTTGTCTCCCCTTATTCACTGAATGATGTTGTGCTAGTCACATAACCTCTCTGAACACATTTTCTAAGCTATGATATGGCAACGGAAATATCTATATCTTAGTGAATTTCAAGTGCTGAGCCTAGGGCCTTGCTCATAAAAGATACCAAAACATTTAGTTTTCATCTCCTCTCTACCTGCAAACATTTTTATTTCCATGAGATAAGGCTAAATGCATATACTTGAGAAGATGAAAATGTGAAGTCAGAAACCTAAGTGTATGAGGTAATTTCTCAGTACTTCCCTTTTTCACATTGTTGGAATGCTCTAATCCTGGGGTAAGGAACCATAGAGTAAATATTTTAGGCTTTGTGGTCCATATAGTCTCTGCACAAAAGCAATCACAGACATATATAAACAAATGAATGTGGTTAGGTTCCTACAAAACATTATTTATGGATACCTGAATTTAAATTTTGAATATTTTTATATGTCTGAAATACTGTACTTCTTTTAATATTTTTCAACCAGTTAAAATGTAAAAATTATTCCTTGCTCACAGGATATACAAAAACATGGAAGGTCGGATTTTATGTGTGGGCTATGGTTTCCTAATCCCCATTCTAATCTTACACTTCAGGAATAAGCAAGGATAGACCATTTACTTTTAAACACATTTTTAAACCTTGGATCTCTTTTGTTCAATGTAAACCTTGCATGACAGCAACCTGTTACCAGAATTTCTGTGACTGAAATAAAAATGGGGGTCTAGCATCTCTCGCTCTCCTTCAAGAATCTTCCCTGTCAGCAACACACACACACAATTTCCAAAAGGGATTATATGGGACACATTTTTGTAAGCTATGCAGTGAAACATCAAAAATAAATACTGACAATTTTGGAACCACTTGACTCCCTTTAAGGTAAACAAGACCCAAATATGAAATAGGCAGAGAGCTATAGTGGAAAGATCCACTCCATATGCTTCAAATTTTCTCCATATTAGATTTCTTATTTATGCTTCTAGACACATATCTCTCAACTCAAAATTTTTCTCATCTGGGATAAATTTCTACACAACTTGAACACTGTAGATTATATCACTTGTCTGCATGATGGTTTGAGCCTCTCTTTTCTTTCTTGGCTGTACTGGTTACTGTTACTGAGATTTGGCCTGTACTTTGATCCCAGGGTAGTTCTCAGTTACCTTGCTATACCAGATCCCTCACCACAACAGTCATATATGAGTTATAACAAATGCTCTTTAGTCTAATCATCTAAGTAGAAAGAAAATCTGTCAACCAAAAGCCCCATATAAACATCCATGACAGATTACATTAATAAAAGATGTATAGAAAACCTTTAGTTAGGTCAACTATGCACCAAGTTCTGTGTCAATCATCAATTTTAGAATTAAGACAAATTTGGTATTTATGTATTTATCTATTTACTTATTTATTTAGACACATAAGAATTGTACATATTATGGAGTACAGAGTGATATTTCAATGTATATACACAATGTGTAATGGTCAAATAAGGGTAATTAGCAAATCCATCATCTTTAATATTTATCATACCTATTGGGGAACATTCAAAATTTTCTCATCTAGCTTTTTGAAAATATACAATAAATTATTGTTTACTATAGTCACCTTACAGTGCTTGAGAATACCAGGACATATTCCTCCTATCTATTTTCCTAAGGAATAACTTTGTGTTAATTAACCAACCTCTCCGAATCTCTTCCCAGCCTCTAGTGACCACAAATCTACTCTTTAATTCTATGAACTCAACTTTTCTAGCTCCCACATATAAATGAGAACATGTGATATTTATTTTTCTATGTCTGATGTATTACACTTAACATTATGTCATCCAGGCACATCCACAATGCTGCAAATGACAGGCTTTAATTCCTCTTTATAGCTAAATGGTATTCCATTGTGTATATGTACCACATGCTCTTTATCCACTCATCTGTTGATGGTCACTTTGGCTGATTCCATATCTTGGATATTATGAATAGTGTTGCAATAAGCAGCACTCTAAAAATAGATTTCTTTGATATAATGATTTCCTTTCCTTTGTATACAGTGTCCCATAATGAGATTCCTGGATCATATAGTAGTTCTTTTTTTTTTTTTTTTGAGTTGGAGTCTCACTCTGTCGCCCAGACTGGAGTGCAGCGCACTCCCAGCCACCGCAGCCTCGCCTGCTGGGCTCCAGCGATCCTTCCGCCTCAGCCTTCCGAGTAGCCGGAATTCCAGGCACGCGCTACCACGCCCGGCTGATTTTTTGATTTATTGTAGAGATGAGGTCTCACCTGCCCCGCCGGGTCTTGAACCCGCAGGCTCAGGCAATCCACTCACCTCAGCCTCCCAAAGGCGCGGGATTACAGGCTGAGCCACCGAGCTCCCTCATATAGTAGTTCTATTTTTAATTTTTTGAGGAAACTTCATCCTGTTTTTCATGACAGCTGTTCTAATTTACATTCCCACCAAGAGCATAAAGAGTTTCCTTTTGTCCTCATCCTTGCCAACATTTGTTATTGTTTGTCTGTTTTTTTATATAGCCACTCTAACTAAGGTAAGATGATAACTCATTATGATTTTGATTTGTATTTCCTTGATGATGAGTATTTTTGTCATATACTTGTTGGCTTCCTATATGTCTTCTTTTGAGAAACATCTATTCAAACCATTTGTCCATTTTCATTTTATTTATTTTTTTTTTTTGAGTTGGAGTCTCACTCTGTCGCCCAGACCGGAGTGCAGTGGCCGCTCCCGCCCACCGCAGCTTCGCCTGCTGGGCTCCGGCGATCCTTCCGTCTCAGCCTTCCAAGTAGCCGAAACTACAGGTGCGCGCTACCACGCCCGTCTGATTTTTTTTTGATTTATTGTAGAGATGAGTTTTCGCTGCCCAGGCGGATCTCGAACCCGCGGGCTCAGGCCATCCACTCACCTCAGCCTCCCAAAGGCGCGGGATTACAGGCTGAGCCATCGAGCCCGGTCATTTGTCCATTTTTAAATTGGAGTATTTGGTTTTTTGCTGTTGTTTGAATTTCTTGTTAGATAAATACTTCGCAAATATTTTCTCCCAATCTGAAGGTTGTTTCTATACTCTGTTAATTATTTTCTTTGCTATACAAAAGTTTTTTAGTTTGATAAAATCTCACTTTTTCTTTTCCTGCCTGTGCTTTTGAAACCTTAGCTATAAAAGATTTGCCTAGACCAATGCCTTGAAGCATCGTCCCCATGTTAGGTCTAGTAGTTTTATAATTTCAGGTTTTACATTTAAGTATGTAATCCATTTTAAGCTAATTTTTATATGGAGAGAGATAGGCATCTAGTTCCATTCTTCTGCATGTGGATATTCTTTCTTCATCACCATTTATTAAGGAAGTTGTCCTTTCTCCAGTGCATGTTCTTGTTTTCAAACATCAGGTCATAAATACGTGGATTCATTTCTATATGTCCTCTAGTCTGTTCTATTGGTTGATGTGCCTATTTTTATATCAATACCATGTTGTTCTGGTTACTATAGCTTTGTAATATATTTTGAAGTCAGGTAATGTGGTGCTTCCAACTTTATTATTTTTGCTCAGAATTGCTTTGACTATGCAGTTTTTTGTAGTTCCATATACAATTTAGAATTTTTTCTATTTCTGTGAAAAATGTCCTTAGGTAGGGGTTTTAAATTACTGATTCAATCTCATTCAGGTTTTCTATTTTCTTTTTTGGTTGAATATTGATAGGTTATATGTATCCAGAAATTAATCTATTTCCTCTAGATTTTCCAATATGTTGGTGTATAATTGGTCTCAATAGTCACTGATGATCTTGTGTAAATATGTGGCATTAGTTGTAATGTTTTTCTTTTGTTTATGATTTTATTTATTTGGGTATGCATTGGGTATGTAAACATTAGTTGTAATGTTTTCCTTTTGTTTATGATTTTATTTATTTGGGTATGCATTGAATTTACAGATCCCTTTGGGTAGTATGGTCGTTTTGACAATATTAATCCTTCCAATCCACGAACATGGGTTATCTTTCCAATTGCTTGTGCTCTTTTCAATTTATTTGATTAGTGTTTTGTAGTTTTTTTGTAGAGTTTTTTCATCTCCTTGGTTAAATTTATTCCTAAGTATTTTATTTTATTTAATGTGTGGCTATTGTAAAATTTCTTTCTTGATTTATTTTTCAGTTATCATGGGTGTGTAGAAACACTACTAATGCTGATTTTTTAATCCTGCAACTTTACTGAGTTTGTTTAATAGTTCTAAAATAATTTGGTGGAGTCCTTAGCTATTTCTATATATAAAATAAGGCCATCTGCAAACAGGAATACTTTGACTTTTTCCTTTTTAATTTGGATGTCTTTTAATTATTTTTCTTGCCTAATTTATCTGGCTAGGGCTACCACTAGTATGTTCATTAAGAGTGGTGAAAGCAGGTATCCTTGTCTCTTTTCAGATCTTCAAAAAAAACCAAAAAAGATTTCAACTGTTCCCCATTCAGTATAAAGTCTGTTATTAGTTTGTCAAATAAGGCCTTTATTGTATAAGGTATGTTGGGTTATGTTCACTTTATATCTAATTTGTTGAGAGTTTTTATTAAGAAGAGATGTTGAATTGTATCAAATGCCTTTTCTTTGTCTTTTGAGATGATCATAAGCTATTGCTTTTCATTCTGTTGATGTGGTGTGTCGCATTTATAAATTTGAGTATGTTGAACTTTCCTTGCATCCCTGGTTTATGTCCCACATTATTATACACATAGTGTATAATCTTTTTGATATGCTGCTGGATTTGGTTTGCTCATAATTTGTTAAGAGTTTTGCATCCATGTTCATTGGGGATACTGGCCTGTAGTTTTCTTTTTTGTGTGTATCCTTGTCTGGGTTTGGTATTAGGTAATACTGGAATTAATGAATATATTTGGAAGAATTCACTCTTCTTCAATTTCTAGTTCGTCTTGAAAAGTCTGGTAGAATTCAGCTCTAGTCCAGGGCTTTTCTTTGTTGGGAGACATTTTTTAAATTACTGATTCAATCTCATTCAGGTTTTCTGTTTCTTTTTTGGTTGAATATTGATAGGTTATATGTATCCAGAAATTAATCTATTTCCTCTAGATTTTCCAATATGTTGGTGTATAATTGGTCTCAATAGTCACTGAAGATCTTGTGTAAATATGTGGCATTAGTTGTAATGTTTTTCTTTTGTTTATGATTTTATTTATTTGGGTATGCTCCTTTTTTTTCTTGGTTAATCTAGTTAGCAGTTTATTGATTGTGCTTATCTTTTAAAAAAAACTCTTCATCTAGTTCATACTTGTAAATTTTTTTAGTCTCTATTTGTTTAGTTCTGCTCTGATCTTTTTTTGTTGTTGTTTTTCTGTAAATTTGAGGTTTAGAGTTCTTTTTACTTTTCTAATTCAATATGTGTATGTTAGATGTATATATGTAATATTAAAAAAAAAAACCCTTAAAAGATTCCTGAACTGAGATACAAGAACAAAAATGTTTCAGCAATTTGGCTTTGAATATTATTTTCAACTATTTCTGGAATGTCTTCATGTAGATTAGCCTGCTTAGAGCCTCCTATGGGTTGTCTTCCCATGATATGACATATGGAGGAGAATAACATGGTGACTGCACAAACATGTTAATGAAATAGTGATGACCTGGGGAAAGAGTTCATCTGAACTTGAGAAAAAGTTAATCATATTAAGTGATAAAAGCAAGATATAACAGGAACACTTTTATGGGACTAGTGAAAGTATAATGTTAGAGGCACTGTGAAAAACAATTTTTGTCAAATAAAGTTGAATTCTGAGCATGTCCTATAACCTAGTAATTGCCCATGAGGTTCAGACTTTAGGAAAACACTTGCATATTTTCACTAAGAGATGTGAATGAAAATGTTCATACCAATGTTGTCCTTAGTATCCATTGATAAGAAAATGTTTAAATGCTTTAAAATATCTATTGATGTAAGAAGGTATAATTGTATGTTTACAATGTGGAATACTATAGAGCAGCGAAATTTTGAAGTACATATATTTCAAAATGGATGATTCTCACAAAATCTTGAGTGAAAAATAAAATTGCAGAATAATTCCTAAAGTATATTACCATTATTTGAGGTTTACTGTACAAGTGCAGTAAAAGTATAAAGAAAATGGACAGAATAGTTACCACAACATGCAAGAAAGTGTCTACATTGAGAAGTGGGGTAGAGAAGGGGATAGTGTTAGGGAGGGTCATGTAGGGTGTCCACAGGAAACTTCAAATGTTGCATGGCTCAATCACAATAGTGAGTTCAGAGGCATTTTATTCTTATTTTCATATATCTTGTATGTGTATAATATTTTATTTTATATAGAATAATCATAGAAAAGCAAAAGCAAGACAAAATTATTTGCAGTAAGTCAAGCTTCATTTTATATGTATATATGCATAGAACAGGCTTTGAAAAGACTTGAAAATAATAGTAGCTTCATTAGATCATGAAATTATAGACAGGACATGGTGGTTCATGCCTGTAATCTCAGCACTTTGGGAGGCCAAAGCAAGAGAATTGCTTGAGTCTACGAGTTAGAAACTAGCTTGGACAACATAGCAAGACCTCTTCTCTACAGAAAATTAAAAAATTAGTTGGGCATTGTGGCACATATCTGTAGTCCCAGCTACTTGTGAGACTAAAGTAGAAAGATCATCTGAGCCCAGGAGGTTAAGGCTGTGGCAAACTGTGATGGTGCCACTGCACTCCAGTCTGGGAGACAAAGTGAGAACCCAACTCCAAAAAAAAAAAAAAGATCATGAGATTATGGTGATTACTTCCTTACAGTATTCCAATTTTTTTATTAAATAAAAAGGTATACGGTTTAAAGAAAAAATAGTCAGTACTAAGTAGCAGATACTTAGAAAAATACCAACACCTTCAATCAAATTCTAGAGAAGTTATTGTACTGAATCATCTCATTGATATTGTGATCCACTCAAAAGAGGAAATACCAAATAAAAGTTCAGACACGTGACTAGAAGACAAAAGGAAGAAGAAAATGCCCCCATGAGTTAATGAGAATGTCAAACTCTTGCAACAATTGTGTCATAGAAGAATTTCAAGAGACCATTAGAATGAGAAATTGCTTATAAAGCTGCTGAAGGTGACCTTAATCGTCCAGTCATGTTCTGTTTAGAACCATTATTAGGCTTTCAGTTGCTATGTATAGTAGCTGTGTGATATAGTCATGTTTAAAGGGGTTGTGGCTGTTCATTTTCATCTGCAGTCTCTCCTTTAGGCTGTTATTAAGATTTCATGGAGTTTGCAAAACGTCTGTCCCCTGAGACCTTGCAAAATGAGTGGCAAGTACAAAGACGTTTTAATGCTCAATGTCAGGGAGGACGATTCACCTAGCTATGCCACAGTCTAGAAACACCAAGACCTGTTATTACAATGATACTTAATAACAAACATGCCAATTATTGAACTTATATTTACTGTCCATAGAAGTGAAGTATGCACAATTGTATTTATAAATATATTGAGTGTGGTGTTTGATAACATCACATTGATTGAAATAAACAAGGTGGCATTAGAATGATTCATTATAACACAACATTCAATATTGGTATTAGATTTGAGTCAGACAGCATGATTTTATAACCTATGGTCTCCCTATCATAACCTTTCACTATTGTTCCTAAAAAAATGAACTAGGAAGAAGTCCTTGGTTAACTTGATTCCTTTTCTCCATTAGCACACACATGCCTAATCTTTCTCTTATCCTTTATAACACTTATTATTTCTACTAAAGATATTAATAAGTGAGAATTCCAGAAATCAGTGTTTCTTTGATAGCTTTAGGTATTAAAAAAAAAAAACAAAAACCCATCTGGCCCCTTAACTAAAACGCAACTAAATAAACATTCTCCCTATATATCATAGCTTAAGACAATTTGAAGCATGATAGGAAAATTGCTTGTGGATTTAATGTAATTAATTTTGAACAGGAAACCGAGAAACAACATAATAGGCTGCAGTTTCATACAGTCGTAGAATTTCTGGTTTAGAAATGATCTTAAAGTTTGGCTAGTCCAACCCTTCACCCAGTGTTTGAATCTCTTCTTTTTAGATCTCCATCAATTAGTCTGTATGTCATCCTTGAACTGCTCACTCCAGGAAGGAAGAAATTAAGACTTTTGTATTCAATCCATTTGAAATAGGAGGTACTAATTTATATATATATTTTATATACAAAATATTACTCCACACATGTTTACTACTCCTTATTTTAAACTCAATACTGCATATATTAATGAGAAAAATATCTCCCTGGCTTTGTTACAAATATTCATTTTTAAAATAATTTGACAGATCTGGGAGCTTTCTCTTCTTTGACCTCCAAAATGAAATAATTATATAGTGGCAAAGACCCTAGTTTCTAGGACACATGCAAGGCTCTAAAAAAAAAATACTTCAAATGAATCATAATGTTCATCTTTTAAAATTATTTTGACCACTTGTGTTTGGTCCAAGAAAGTCAAGGCAAATAGGCACAGAGCTTCTTGCCAAGATTACGTTTTAAATAAGAGGATATTGTTTAAGAAAAACACTCTGGAAAACTCATGCAATCATCAAAATCTATATTGTATAGGAAAACAAGATAACCATCAGACAATTACTACTAGCTGTTAAGATTTAACAGGACAATTTTAAGTTTCTTGTGTCAAAGAAAGTTTCATGGAGAAGTGATTCTAGAACTCTTTTGCCCCTAGCTATAAACAGTCTTGGCAAATTATAGGGAATTTTAACTTGCTGTGATGCCTGAATCCTCCTATTAGAGAAGAATAGCTTTGAGGCTTAAAGATGTCTCAGTTTTCAAAATCGCCTGGCACCAAAACTCGCAACACAGACCCATTATAGTGTAAAGCTTTAGTGAGGGGGTGACTTGTCAGGAATGAAATGTTGGACAGGCTTTTGACAGATAGCGAGAAGACAGATGCTAGGAGATACAGAAAAGGGAAGAGGGTGATTAAAGATCAAGTTCACTCCCTGCCCAATTTTCCCAGGGCTGTTCCTTATAATGCACATTGTCTTATTTATTCTTACCTTTGGTTTATCATGAAAGTCTTCTTATAGACTTACCTACAGCAAAAGTAGTCAAGCATCTTTATGGAATCAAATCTATGTAACTAACTGTTTTTCAGAAATCAAATCTCAGTGCTTAAATCTTGGAAGATATCTATATAAAATCTATTGCTAACTGTGAATAGCCTTAAGGATAAGAGCTTTATTGTGATTAGCATTCTGCTTGGCACATATTAGGTGCTTTATAAAAGTATTTAAGTTGAAAATAGCGGAAGTGCATTTCTAATGATAAAGATATTTCCATAGTAAATAATGTATCCAACTATTTCCAGTTTGAAGAATTAAGTGAGAATCATTAATACTATATCAATTTATATCTATATTTTCACTTTCTAAATTGGCAAAAGAATCTGAGATGAAAAACAGACTTCACAATGACTACATTAAAAGAAACAAATGAACTGTTTGTTTTATATTTAGTTATGAATATTATAAATAAATTATTTATCCAGAAGCTGAACAACTTATGTTGTAACTTAAGTAGTTGGGATAATCAAAAGCAAAGTGGGTTCAATTACTAAAAATGGGGAATCAAGGAGAAGAAACCAGAAAAAAGACTTACTTAATGATGGAGTGCTGCACTATCATAATGAAAATAATGCAGCTCTTTCTAGGTTATAAAATCTTAATTTACATTTTTACACATGAGGAAAGGAGTAATGGAACTATCAAGTAATTCTATATTGCACTGGCCAGGAAGAAAAGCATAGTTAACAATAATGTATTGTATATTTCAAAATAGTTAGAAGATTTGAAATGTCCTCAACACAAAGAAATGATAAATGTTCACGGTGATGGACATCCTAAACACCCTGATTTGAGCACTACATATTGTATGCATGTATCAAAATATCACATGCACCCCATAACTATGTACAATTATTATGTACAAATAAAAATAGAAACATAAAAAGTATCCATTAAGATGGGTTGGCTTTTGTCTTTATCATTATCTTATCCTGGGGTTCCCCAAAAAATCAGCAAATGAGACAAAGATGGCCTTGTCTTTCAAGATTAAGTACTACCTTTTACCTCTACTATCACAGAATTCCCCTCTTTTTCCCACTGACATTTGGACGTCTAATTCCATAGCAGCATCTCTTCCTGTCTACCGTAGCCTTCAGAGGACACCACCGAGCCTCTTAAACATGTAACTGTGTATTGCCCAGACATTTCTTATTGTCTGAGTAAAGCTACTGACCTATGGCCCTTCTGGAGAAAATAGACAGTTGGCAGGTTCACTGTTCTCACAAAATAACTCTATTTTAACATTCTACCTCCCTAAGCCTTCCTCACTATGCAAGTATTCTTGCATCGCCACCTTGTTTACTGCAGGCCATTATTTTTTCCAAGATTCAAAAAGCCATCTCATAGCATACTAGAAAATAATATCAGGTGTTCTCACCAATATTTTGAACTCCAAATCACAAGTGTGGATTAAATATAAATAAAAATTAGAATATAATATCTTTGTGCTTATGTGTATATAACAAATACACATATAAGTGATGTAGTTTGGATATTGGTCCCTTGCAAATCTCATGTTAAAATGTGTCCACAATATTGAAGGTTGGGCCTAGCAGGAGGTGTTTGGGTCATGGGGAATTATTTTTCATGAGTGGCTTGATGTTCTCTCAGCAGTGATGAGTGAGTTCTTACTAGTTCATGCAAGAGTTGGTTGCTTAAAAGAGCCTGGCACCTCCCTTCACTCTCTCGCTTCCACTCTTGCCATGTGACACAACTGCTCTCCCTTCACCTTCTGCCATTATTGTATACTTCCCGAGGCCCTCACCGGAAGAAGCAGGTGCTGGCACTATGCTCCATGTGCAGTCTACAGAACCATGAGCCAAAATAAACTGCTTTTCTTTATAAATTACTCATCCTCAGATACTTCTTTATAGCAATGCAAAACAAACTAATACAAGAAGTATATACATATATGATTGTTGTGAATGAAACTTATAAAGGTCATTCATTCTTCTGGGGTCTCCCAATATTATTCCTGGATAAAGCACGACCATTTGATTATTCGTTGTATTGATTGTTTTGGATACATGCAAAATTGTTTTTTATTAAATATTACTTTGGCATTATTCCTGTGATTCACCTTAAATAAAGCATAGAAACTTGACTGTGAAATTATTGTCAGTGTGATATTGAGGACAATATGCTTCATATCCTGTAACAATCTCTTCATTAAGACCCTCAAAAGAAATATCTCCTGATGCTCATGTCAGGAAAAAATGGGCTTTTTGTGAACTCAAACTTTAAAACATATTATCAAACGGTAAATCTTGAAAACAATACTGTTTTTTGTTCATTTGTGTTTTGCTTTGGACACTGGGAAACTTGGAGCCAAATCTGCATTCTACTTCTAGTGATTTAATTGGATTTTATAGTAGGTAGTTCTGTAAACTAATTGTTTCTTCTGGTCTCATTTTATTAATCCACTTATATATTCTTTTCCATTGATCTGTTTATCAATTTATATTTCATTTATTGTTTATCATGTAAGCCACTCCAAGTCCTCATTTTTACTAAGATGGGCATAAATTCATCTAATTAAAAACAATTTATGTAGAGAGCTATTGAATATACTATAATAAATTTTAAGTTAAATGACAGATGAGCTTACTGAAAGTGAGTTATACAGCAGAGGTGGTAAAGTATAAACATGCACGTAGAATGGTAAACTTGAACAGCAGTTTTACACTGATGAAGAATAAGTGGCTCTCAAGTCGTTAATCAATAAAGTGTATACTTAGTATTTTAAAAATGACAGCACCCATGAAATTAGCAATATAACATTAGACTTGTATTTTCTTACATTATTTTAAGTCATAAGAAAGTCTCAAAAGAAATTAGAAATATTGATTTTACTCTACATGTCTCATGTACTACCTATTTAGGTCAAGGACTTTACCTTTACTTAAAATAAACATATTCATTAAGAATGTAAATACTGCGGTTATAGTATGAGTTTATTTAATTTGCTAATTGAAATAATTCAATTTTAAAATATCAGATACATAATCCTAGCACACAACAAAATTAACCCTATATAATAACAAATTAAACTCATTTTAAAAAATCCTGTAAACCAATATTCTAGCAAAATATAATGGATTAAATTATAAATATAAACTAATACTTGAAGAACTTGCCTAGAAATGACAAGCTGTATTAAAATACAACCCAGCAGTCAGTTAGAATATTTTCATGTTTAAGAAACTATGGAAATAAGCATTACTAAAAAGAATGAGGCAAATAAATATGATAAACAAAGATCATAAATTAAAGGAGAGGGAGATAGAAAACAACACGTATATGAGATCTGATTATTAAAGCACTCTGAACATTTAAAATCCTGAATCATCTTACTGGATGATTCAAGAATATTCCAATCTTAGAATGAGAAAATTTGACAAAATGTCAGTGTTTATCCCAAGCTAGGGGTCAACTCTGAGGAGAAATGATTAACTCAGTGTAGCAATTAATCATACTGATGAATAAAAAATTACAGTGGCATCCCTGTGACCAACTCCGAAGAGGGTGGTGGAGAAAGTTCCTTTGGCAGCTGCCTGCCCAGCTAATGGTATTGACTAATGATTAGGCCAAATATTAACCCTCCCTACAGCCTTGTGGTGAAATTGCTTCTAGCTGTTCATAAATAAAATGCAGTAAAAGTAAAGGCACTGATGTCTGTATGTTTGTGGAAGGAATATTAAAATAAAATTATCAGTGAGTCAGATACTCATGATAGATTAAAAAGTAGTTAGTCTTTTCCTATATAAATGTAATTAATTTAATAATCTTAATTATCTGTAGCAGTTTTAAAAGAGAAATAAATGTTTAATAAACAATATGTGCTCAAATATATGCCCAATGTAAAGAGCCAGTCAGAAAGTGGTGGAGCTGGGATTAAGACATGGGTTTGTCCCCATGACCCAAACACTTAACCACTTATGTTGTTGCTTATGTGGATATTGCCTCTGAAACTGTTCTTAAATCAATTCTCCTGGGAGCTCCATTTTGCTCCTTGAAAATCTTGTCATATATTAGCTGTTCTATTCCTGAACATAAGCTTCTGTACTATTCCAAAGGAATAAGACATGATTTACAATTTCATACATGGTGAGACATACTCTTACCTAGTTTCCAAGATAAATATTTCCCTACACTTCTTCCTTTCCTCCTCCATCATTCTTCCTTTAACTTGAAAATTCCATTTTAAATCAGAAAATAACTCTAGAGGCTATCTTGTCTTATCTCCTCATTATTTTAAAATGCTAAAACCAGGGCCAAAAGAAGTTCAATAATTTATAGTTGGTTGGTAGGGCTCTCCAGTGTATGGAGCCCCTACCTAGTGCCTTGTCCCATTATATTACAGTACTTTCTACATTTGCTCCTTGTTTCTCAAGGTACCTGATGCAGAAAAAGTATCATGAAAATAATTTATTGAGTTTCAGTCAAGGGAACTTTACCACTGATATATGGACTGCTCTCATGGTATAATGGAAACACTGAAATAGGCTTTACCAAGCTTCTCTGCTGCAACCACAGGCTGTGACACTGGATACAAACAATTATGAAAACTAATTTCAATTCTCTATTTGAACTAAAAGGAAGAAAGCAAACACATGAATGTGTCAGACTGGGGATTTAACCTGGAGAAGAAATAAAAAGCCAGACAAAAATAGAAAAGCAAGAAGGGACTTAAGAAATATAAAGGAAAATATTAACTGTATAAATTAGATTAACACTGGGTCCCCTGGTCATTTTTAGGTTTCACATTTCTGATCTATCAGACAGTTTTTCAATGTCCATTTTCTTCTACCTCCCTGAAACCGTTTCTTCTAACTTCACTTGGGAAAATAATCAATAAAATAATTATTAATTGATATAAGATTAACTTACAAGGGCAGTTACACACACATAAACTTGTGCCTCTATATTTTGTAAGTCATGTAAACAATCACATTGTACACCATAAAAATGTATAATTATTATATGATATTATATGCCATCAAATAAAAATATAAAACCCTCACAATTCTTTAGGCACTTTAGAGGTCTCTTATTGAAATACATATATTTGGCCTTCTTTATGGCTGTATAATATTCCATTGTGTATATGTACCACATTTTTTTTATCCAGTCCGGCTTCGATGGGTAACATGGTTGGTTCCATGTTTTTGCTATTGGGAAGAGTTGTAACAAACATACGTGTGCAGGTGTCTTTTTTGTAGAATGATTTGAGTTCCTCTGGGTGATCTATCACAGAAACAAGAACAGAGTACCATATATTCTCACTCATAAGCAGACCTTGAACAATGATAATACTATAAGAAAATGATCAGCAGTAACGGGAAACTGTCGGGGGGGCTGGAATTGGCAATTGAGGGAAACTGCTAGGGGAGGGAGGGGCATACCTCATCAACAAGGGTACCTGCATCATCAGTGTTTGTATACCTAACCCTGAATTGTACCCCACATCTTTATAAGAAAAAAAAAAAGAAATACGTAATCTTGCTTGCAGCATTTCTCAGGATACTACTGGCATCTGGAGAGAAAGAAGTATCCTTGGTTAGACTGTCCACACATGCATGACTCTTAACACCTCTGCCTTTTGCCACCAAATCCCAGTAGTTGCACTTAGTCATCATGACAACCAGAAAACACCCTCAGGCATTTCCAAATCCCCCATGGGATAGGCCAATACTTTCACAGTTGAAAAACATTGGCACTGAGAACAACACTCTAGGTCCAACTCAGAGGAATTATTAATGATATAGAGTCATACATTTTATTCAAGGTATATTTATTGAGTGTCTGTTATGTGTAAGGCCCTGTAACTAGTTGCTGGGAGGTATATTGGTGAGTACAAACCGATAAGGATTTTGCAGTAATGGGACATGCAAGACTGAGAGACAGATATGGATTAAATTTTCACACACACACACACACACACACACACACACACATACACACACACACACACACAAGTTCTGATAATAGCAACAAAGAAACATATGGTTTATTAGAGCCTCTAACAGAAGGATTTACTTAGTAACATTAGTTAGAGAGATTTCCACGGAAAAGTGTTGCATGAGCTGAGATTCAAAGCATGGGCAGGAGTTTACTTGATGATGAAATGCAAAAACACTCCTGGTAGGAGGGACAGCATGTGCAAAGGTGCGCTGATGAGACAGAGCAGGGTAAGTATGAAAGATGAACATGACTCTAGTGTGGTTAGATCTGACAGGATGAGAGGGAGTTTCCTGTGAGATCAGGCTGTAGAGGTAAAGAAAGGCCACTTCACATGTGGCCATGTAGCCTATGTCATTAAGTAGAATTCCCACTCATAACCAAGTGAAATCTGGTAGCAAACAGAAGGAGGTAGATCACATGCAACATAAATTCATCAGTGAGTGTTGTTCCATGAAGTTTGTAGTCTAACTCTCATTTGAATGGATATCAAGCTGGCACAGATTTAAAATATCTTCAGTGTGTTTTAATTGTGTGGAATTTACTCAACACATTTGGTTCCATGTAATGTTCTATGGAGGTTGTAATATGTAAGAATAGATATCTATTGGGGAATGCTGGGAGGATCTGGAGACAACCAGAAAGGTCAAATGTTACAGGGAAATGAGCAATGAAGTTGAAACTTCAGGAATTGAGTCTTGTTCCTAAACAGTCTTACCTCATGGGGATGCTACCAGTCCCTTGATTAGGAATGTCATCAATAAAACTAGGACAATAACTCAGGTTTCTGAGCAGGATTAACTGAAACATCCTGAGGAAGAGTGTCTAACCCAATATTTGGTACATCCCAAGAGCACAATTCATGCTTTTGATAAAGCAAGGTTTCCTCAGCTGTAAAATAAAGGCCATGATAACTGCCCTAACCCTCCAAGGGTGTTGTCATGAGGCCAAATGGGAAAACCTGGTAAAGAAGCACAGAGTATCATTATCATCAATTAAAAAATGTGTCATGAATGCCATTCTGAAATTATCATCCCTTTATTTTTCTGTAGTGGAGGCAAACTGCTCCATGGAACATCCCTTTCCTCTTAGCCTTCAGAAAATTCATGGGAAGAGGGAAGAAATGATGGTATGCAATTTTTGAATGATGATATAAATTTACTGCTATAAGATAGTTTAAATGCTATAAATTTCTTTTTAGTGTTGTAGCAGAAAACAAAGTATTGTTTATGGTAATACCTGGACCAGCCTATGGACCAACAATTTGTGAAACGTGGATTGACCACTTTTTTTTTTTTTTTTAAGTAAATCCAGTTTATAGCAATCTGTTTGCAGCATGTACCAGCATGGTAGATGCTCCACCTCAAATCACCTCTGCCTGCCTTTAAGTGAACCTGCAGGTGCAGTGAGCACTTCCCAGTGCACTGACAACTTCCCACCTCCAATGCCTTTTCTCACTGCTTCTTCCCTGAGAGCTTGCTCAGCCTGTTTGTTGGGAGGCGTTAGAAGATCTGGAATCTAACCATCCTAGGGACTACCCTTAGTCAATGATGGCTGAGAATTGGTGGATAAATATTTCATCCCACTTTGCTCTTTGATGGAATTATTCTGAAGCATGATCCACATGGATCCTCAGAGTGGCCTCAATAAGATTGAGCACCAGTTCTCCACTATGAGAACCTGCTCGTTAAAACATTTTTAGAGGACTTTTCCCTGTTTCACTTTCCCTACTTTATTTTATGCACTTCTTATAATTAACTACCTGCACCCACTTCTTGTCTCATGATGTACTTTTGAGAGAACCCAAGTTTAGACATAGAATTTCTAGAATTGTTCAGTTCATAATACACAATTTCCATTACTAATGGCACAATGATGCCTAGTCTTAAAAAATTATGACCCTGTGTTCTGTTGAAAGAGGAGGCAGCTATTTTAAAATGTCTTTTAAGGAGAAAAGTCCAAAACCAAGGATACATTTCCTAGAAAGTAGAGTACGATCTGTTTAGAATGGAAACATTTTGATTTTAAACTATATTTCAACATTAGGCCACACTAATGCCCACTAATTCTTTAGGGTCATTTACTTTAAAAGCAATGAGTTGAAAAGTTTAAGAAATTTAATTTGATAGATGGCTTTGTGCCTGAATGTGCTTTAACACTTTTGATCCTAATTGCCTATATTAAAGGTGTTAGGTTTGACTTGCTAAATGAGGCCAAGAAGGAGTTAACATTTTATTTGAGTGACCTACAAATGCCCCTCAGCCAAGTCTCTTGGAGTATTTCCAATAGATGCTAAATTATGCAACCTGTGTAATTAGCTATTTTAGACACTGAATTAGTAAGGATGCTAGACCATAAGTTCAGTGTGGAAAGAAGCTATACTTGTCTTATTTACCTCTAAACCTCTAGTTTCTAACACAGTGTCTTATACTTATTAAGTGTTCAATAAAATTTTGTTGAATGAATGAACACATAGCAACCTCCATTTAGGTGACATCAACTATTCTCACATGAATTAAGACAGAAGATTTGGTATCTAAATGGTTGCAAATCCAAGGAAAAAATGTTAGCATACATTTATCCTTTATCTTCAGTGTGAAGTTATAAAGCCAGAAAGCTACTCTGCTCCTTTCTGGTCCATTTACATAATCATATCTGGAATTGAGAAGCAAGAGAAAATTGAAAGATATGAGATACCTTTTAGATACCTAAAAGAAAAATTTCACCCTTATAAATACTTGCCTAAAGCCACTATCATCTGTTCTTTCAGAAGAGTTGGTATAGAGGAATCATGGGACTTCAGATCATAATCAATTTAGTAGGATATTCTTTATGCTATGTTGGGGGTGGGTGTTTAGAAGAGTATCGACTTCATGTTTGCAGCAACTAAGTAACAGCCAGTGAATTCACTGTAGATTATTATCTTTTTTTAAAGGTGATCACATATATTATTGGTTTACAAGTGATATACCTTGTATCATTTTGGATTTGAAATCAATCTCAATTTAGCAATAAATTAGCAAAGTGCAAAAAAAGTAAAGAACTTATCAACATAGATATACTTTGCATACTAACTGAATTTCTACAAGACTCAGTATTATCCCAGAATGTCATTCCATTAGCCCCATTCTCATTACATTAGCCTCTGAAATTTTGAAATATTGTCTACTAATACCTAGGTAATTATTTTTCTGTGCTATGATAAGACTTTTAGAATTTGAACTTATGCTGTGATGCTTGACTTAGGTTTCAAAGAAACAGTGTTATCAACAACATCCGATCTTATAAACTTCAGAATTTCTTAGAGAAACCACGTAAGTGTATAAGATATAGAAAAGGAGAAACAAGGGTTTTGACTTGGTCAAGTGTAGACACTGAAGGAAAACTTTCCCCCTAAATGGAATATCCAATAATATTGCAATTTTCCTTGAAGAGAAATTATACAACTTTAGTGATTTTTAAGCTTCAATTCCCTACCCTTTCTATCCCATTCAACTTGAAAAGCTATACTTTAATCAGAGCTCAGAGCATCCTGGGAATACCCAGATTGTCTCTCTGATTCGTTGCCATGGCTCTGTGAATAAGGACTGCCAAAGATTTCTTACATCGTTAGCACTCACCAGCCCACTTTGACTTGCTCTTCTGGATCCTCATAAATGTAGGCTTTGCTTAAAATTGGAAAGCACTTTCACTCTTCTCCTTGTTCCCCTCTCCCTTCACAATTTTCTCTGCATTAAGCAAGTGTTTTTCTTGCTGATATAGTTTATCCAGGCCTACTTTTAAGAGCTTCCCCTGCTGACAAGCCCGTTTAAACAGTTTCTTGGCCTCTAGGCATGACTACCAAAGTCACTTTGCCTGTCAGCCTAGGAGAACCATCTGTAATTTGGTAAGGCCCCAGTCACACACTCACATTTATAAAAGGACAGGAGCATCAATTTAGCTTTTAACTATTAGTTTGCCATAACAGACTGCATTACCAATTGCCTCTCTAACACTCAAAATGATGAGATGCAGCCTGAGTCCATTTTAGGTGATGCTGATGGCCTGCCAAACACAGTAACTTTGCCTCATAGGAGATAAAAAGCTTTTCCCCCAGTATATGTACCCAACAAGGTTGAACACCTTGCTTTTGTCTGCTTTATCTCACCCACTTCTCTATTTAATAAACAAACATGATATTTATAGGTGTCAACATTGGCAATATTTTCGGTTTTTCTGAAGTGGTTTTAAAAAGGATCACAGAAAAAGGACAAATTCTAAAGGTTGTGTACTATTACACAAGTTGGCATGCTTTGCATGATAACTAAATTTCTACAGGACTCAGTATCTTCCCAGTAAATTAGGATATCAGTCCTGAATCAGTCTAACAATACCAAGGTATTCTTAGAAAAAATTTTAAAATTCTGAGGCTTATGGAATCAGGTCTTTATTTTGGAAAGGGGCAAGATGTTATCAGTAATTAAAGAGATGGATTTTTTATAGTATTATTAAACATTGCAAATGTGAATGGTTTGACTTTGTTTCATAATCCTTTGCTAATAAACAAGTTTATTTATATTTATATAAGAAGCCATTCTCTTCATGTATGTATTCATTAAAAAAGCAATACTATTAAGATGAATAATTATTTAAAGACCAAAGGACTGGAAATCAAAA
This sequence comes from Carlito syrichta, assembly GCF_000164805.1. NCBI lineage: Eukaryota > Metazoa > Chordata > Mammalia > Primates > Tarsiidae > Carlito > Carlito syrichta. The sequence continues at coordinate 1,116,001 of NW_007253531.1, forward strand.
GACCTATGTTTATGTTCTGTCCCAAATTATTTTTTGACCTTTGTTTAAGTCACTTACTTGACTTCATTACCCATTTGAAAGAGGTAAAGATGATGAATTCCAAGGTCTTTTGCAACACTATAGTATGGTGATTCTTTAATTACTATACAATAAAAAAAAAAAAACGAACGTGTAAAAGAACAGCCAGTTTCCCTAAAAGCAGAACTTGAGATGAGGATTCTTTTGCAAGTAACTTCCTGAGGAAGTATCCTTGGGAGAAACCTGTAAGGGAGTAGGTTTAACAGGCTAGAGCAAGAGAAAGAGTTAAGCAAAGATATGATGTCAGGAGAAGTCTAGCTTCAGCCTGATCCTACAGGGAGCTCTGGAGCATAAACTGTACCACTGAGTTTTTCCCACCTTGAAGCAAGGAGTCTGAGTGTTTTAAAGCTCCATATTAATAAGACTTGTGCCAAGGACCACTTTAGGAAACGGAAGCAGAACTTCCTAGGCATTCCTAGATAGGACAATCCTCTGGAGAAGGGGATATGAACTCTTAGCAGCCAACACCACGGCAGTTAGGGTGGTGTTTGGCTAGGGCTGGTAAAGAGAAAGTAGATGAAGCACCCACAGCATTTCTTAATTACTATTTATTATTATCTCAATCTGATTTTATATCAGATGGTATAAAATAGGTTATAAAACATTTTCATTATCTATCTCTTTGAACTTTATAATTTTTCACATAGTAAGCTATTTCATGGATACATGTTAAAATAACTCTTATATAGCTGTAACTTACTTTTGTTAATATTTAATTTACATAATATATCGTATGAAATGAATATTCATTGAGAAAGTAGGAAATGGAATTCAACAATTAAGGCTGTTTGGAAAAAATATCTAAGTGAGTTCCTTATAGCTTAATGGAGAATGAAGATTTAACATTAAAAAATGACCTGCGCCGGGCTCGGTGCTCAGCCTGTGATCCCGCACCTTGGGAGGCTGAGGTGAGTGGATTGCCTGAGCCTGCGGGTTCGAGACCCACCTGGGCAACTTGGCGAGCCCTCATCTCTACAATAAAAAAAAAAAAAATTAGCCAGGTGTGGTAGCGCACGCTTGTAGTTCCAGCTACTTGTAGGGCTGAGGCGGAAAGATCACCGGAGCCCAGCAGGTCGAGGCTGCGGTGGCCGGGAGTGGCCACTGCACTCCAGTCTGGGCGACAGAGCGAGACTCCAACTCAAAAAAAAAAAAAAAAGAAAAAAAGAAAAAAAAAATGACCTGCACACACAAGTAAAATCAAAGTTAAAGAACTCTTGACTTTGAAAAATTTCTATCAAGTGATCTTGTTCCAGGGAATTCATTACATTTAGATCTGGTTTATTACTGAATAAGAAGCATTCATTAGAAATTTAATAAAAAGCAGAACACAAATAAGGCTGGTAATAACTTGTTTTTGCTTAAAATAAAAGTTTGTCCTAAGTGATAGAGATAATAGGTTTCTACCTATAAAATGTTTTCTTCAAACAGACTACTGTTTGAAATATGACTTAGAGGTTTAACTTTTTAACATTCAACTTGGTTAAAACAGCATGAATGACATTTTAAGCTGTTAATAGCATAGACCTTATAATGAAGCAAGACTAAAGAACACTTTTTAAAAAGGAAACCTGACAGGGAGCATGAAAGAACTATAAACAGAGGACAAGCACAGAGAAAATTGATGTAGTAAAGAAAAATGTGGTCGATTTCACCATGTTGTCTTAGAGAGTCTTAACAAAATTTTAGTAATGGTTCTTAATCTGTTTCAGGTTATGGACCCCTTGGAGAATTTGATGGAAGTTATGGACTTTCTTCCCAGAGGGGAAAATACGCATGCACAAAAAAATTTTGCTATCAGTTTAGGGTAATTATAGAACATTAATTCCCCCCACGAACCACTGCTGTGCAGATAAATGGAAGTATGTTTGAGACTATGAAAAAGAAATGACAGGAATTGACCAAAAGGAAGTTCTGTTTTGGATACTATACATATTTTTTCATTCCCTTGGAGGAAGTACATTTCAGGTTTGATGATGTTAATGAAGCTTAAATGAATAAGAAATACGTTAAGTATATCTAACGATATTCACAAAGAAGTAATTACAGTTGGAGTTTCATTAGGAGGGCTAAGGAGGTATCTCATGACTGACTAGGCTAACTAGGTTAGATTTCTGAACCAATGAGAACAATCCATTTGGGTTTTTTCATAGTAAAACTTTGCTTTCTTTTTTAAATGACACTTTCTTGACATCATTACAGCCTCTCTGCTAACTCAGGATGCATTCTGACAGAAAGTTTCTTGCAAATAACTACTTCTCCACCTCTCCAACTGCTGAGAAATGTAAGGGAAACTAATCTGATTTACACTGATGTTGACCTTTATGTAATTCAGCTCCATTTTTAATCACTGGCTTTTTGGAATCTCCAAGGTCTATCCCTTGCCTCTTCTTAGAACCTGTCTATTGTTTTGGTTTCACAGAACCTGGCTTTCTTCTTTATAATTCATTATCAGTTACGTTGGTTTGGAGTTTTTATTGACCTCAGATCTCCAGCAAGGTCTTTAAGCAGGATTCTGGAAACAGAATATTCCCTCTAAATAGCCCCAATTCAAGATTTGAAAATCATAATGTACTCTTAAGGCATAGTGTTCATATTTAAAGAAAATCCAGTCACTTCAGATTTTCATTTCTGTTTGAATTGCATGTAAGAGAAGCACTTAATCATCGTGAGATTCACTTATATGCTCCACAGTGCTCATGCACTCCATGTGCAGATTAGAAGGCAGACTAATTCTTCTTTCCTCCCAAATTATTAAAACAGGTAATGCACTTTTATTAATGTTAGAACCAACTGAAATAATTCTGGAAAATTAATGCTCCAAATGAATGCAATTTCAGAGCTCACTGAGTACATTATAGGCTTATTATTCTTACTCTGTATGGGATGTTATATTCAGAAGTTTTGATTTTCATAGAAGACTAGGAATAATTTCTCTACCTTTTCTGTGTGATAAGCTGGTCACTGGCACTTTTCCTGAAATGAAAAGGTGTCATTGTAGCTGGAGACGCCATAATCTTTTAAGAGATATTTAGCTAAAATATCAGGGGGCAATGGAAAATAATTTTGGTTGTTAAATGTTTTAACCTAAGTCGAGATGTAGCATACATGCACCCACTCCTTGTTTTTGTACTTCTTGCTCTCCAAAAAAACCACATATACAAATATAAATAATATAGATAAGTATATATTATGCCAAGCATTATAAAAAGTATGAGACCTATCTATGGTAAAACAGAATGGACAATATCTTTTCTCTTGAAGCTTGTTTTCTAGTGGATAAAACAAAAGGCACATGCAGAGGAATTGCCCCTCAGTAAGCAAGATTCTCCTTGAGCCATAACAAGAGGGAATATGAGATGCAGTGGATTCATAATTTGGTAGTGAGAGGAAGAGGAGAGAATGCTTTCTTGCTGTTTATTATTTTCCTCAAGAAAGTGTGAGGTGAAATCATAAACTCGGAGTAAAGTGGAAGGATCCAAGTAAAGAAATTTAAAGAGAGAAAACCGGTGGTTTTCAAACTGAGCATCCGTTATTTTTAGGGATATTGGTGCTTTGAGGGCCATTCTGGAAAATTATTGAGGTGAAGTGCAATGTCAAGTAAGTTGACATCGCACCTCATTCGTACTTAACCAGAACAGCTCTGCATTTCTTTTATATATTAAATTTCCACATAGTGCCTTAAGAAAGATTTTCTCTATTAAAAAATAAGTTTGGAAATTTTAGACTAGAGTGATGAATCTCAGAAGATGCTTCTAATCTGTGTAGAGTGTGAGCTATCACCTTTATTCTTTTACCTGGAGCTTTCACACTTTGTGTCTCATCACTATAAATTCTTCATTTATATACTCATAATAATAATGCTTGCCCAGGGTTTTTGAGAGGTCTAATGAGATAATACACGGGAAAGTGCTTTGTTTGATATATATGTAATGGCTTTTAATCATTAACTAATAAGTCAGTGGTCCCTTAGAGACCTGGACATACTGAAGTCCAGGGATGAACCACATCATTTGGTTCATCCTTTGAAACCTTTCTGATTTGTAGGATATGAGGTAGAAATAATTCCAAAATCAAATTTCCCCAAAAGTCATATTTTTAATAATGTTTTAATGCTGTGTCTTTTGCTTTTGTTAGATATTCACATATGAAACAGTAAAATGAAGAACATTGTGCACCTTTTCTAAACCCATTACTGGATGTGTTCTATTATGTTGTTCAATATTCCTTGTATAAGGACTCATATTATAGTTCTTTCAGTACCAGGAAAAAGGTTTGCCCCTTATAAAGAAAAGGTAGGCTTCTTTTGATCAGATTATATATTCTATTGTGTTTTGCTTTTTGCTTTAACTGCATGAAAATTCAGAACAAAATCTAATGCACTGTCATGGTATCCAGGGTCTTGCTCTCGAAATCTCTTTCTCTCAACATCTCAGTCTCCACACACAAATACACACACGTAAATTTCAATACCTATTTCTAGCAAACTGATAACAAATGAATCACTCATTTTCATTTTCTGCCATTATTTTTAAAAATTAAATTAATTTACATATTAAATGTATTTGTTTTATTACATAGTTTTATTTTTACACAGGCAAAGATAACATTCTTCCTTCTCTCTCTCATATATCATGATTATAATCTAGATATAGTCTGTGAGATATTTGATATAAGTTTTCCATTATCAACTTATTTATTCAGAAAAATATTCATAGAAATCCACCATGTGTGTGTATGTGTGTGTGTGTGTGTGTGTATGTGTATGAGATGAGTAAGACATGGCCTCAGTAAGGTCTCAATGGATTCACAGTCGACTATGATATGATATTATATGTTCTCTAACAGGGGTCAGCAAACTATTGTCTATTATTCTTTTTCTATAGAAAATTTTAATTAGAAAACAGCCACACCCATTCATTTATACATTGTCTATGACTGCTTTGGCAGTACAACAGCAGAGATGAGCAGTTTCAACACAGATTTTATGGCTTTCATAGCCTAACATATTTGCTATCTGGCTCTTTACTGAAGAGTTTTCCTGAGGCCTGATCTATAGGCATTTGTTGGTATGTATATACTTTTATCCTAGGGAACAGTGAAAAACAACTCTGAGTAACCTGATTTCAGACAATAACTGCTGTGTCTTAGTCTTTGTCTCACACGTACAAGATTGAATAGAGGTGTTTTCTCTGAGCAGATGATGTGGTGTTGGTGGCGTGGGATGCTAGTGCCTAGTCCCCTCAGGGTTGGATTGGAAAGAACAATGAATGATGTGTTAATTGTCGTAGCAATGTCTGAAGTACAAAAGATTGCCTTGACATAGCTGGTAAAACCAATAGTAATGAAAGTAGTTACTATTTTTGATCACTTACCATATGTTAGATGCTGTCCTAAACACTATCCAATCATGAGTTCATTTAATACTCAGAACAGTCACATGTCATACTTAGTACAGAAGTAACTACATTTTGGAAATGAGGAAATGAAAACTCAAGAAGATTCTGTACCTTTCCCTTGGTGACGCAGTTAATTAGTGGTGGAAACAAGATTCAAGTCTGAAAATCTCTTGATTTCAAAACTCAGGTTTTCTCCTACTGAGTTATACTGTGTCTCTCCTTTGGAGTTTTGCCCAGATCCTCTGAACAGTGCCTATAGTAATTATCCTCGGCTAGACTCAGTGGCTCAGCCTATAATCCTTGCACTTTGGGAGGCCGAGACGAGTGGATTGCCTGAGCCCACGGGTTCGAGACCAGCCCAGGCACCTTGGCAAGACCTCGTCTCTATAATAAATAAAAAATTAGCAGGTTGTGGTAGCATGTGCCTGTAGTTCTGGCTGCCTGGAAGGCTGAGGCAGAAGGATGGCCGGAGCCCGGCAAGTCGACACTGGGGTGGCGGTGAGTGTGGCACACTGCACTCTAGCCTGGGCGACGGAGACTCCAACACAAAAAAATTTTAAAGATAAAAAATAATTATCCTAATTTACTCCCTGTATCTGTGAGCACCTAGAGGCAAGGAATCCTTTAGTATTCATCTTAATATATCTGGTACCTAGCACAAGGTCTCTCAGTAAAGTGGTACATGGGTGAATGAATGGGGAACTTTTCCTGGAGAAATGTGGGCAGGACCTGGCTAAAGGGGGGATAATAGTCACCTCCCTACCTCTATCATCAGACAAAGAAAGGAGGGGAGTGGTTCAAGAAAGTTCAGAGGAAAAACATTCCACATCTTGGAATACATTATGGGCCCTTTTCAAAAATTTCTAATGTAAGAAAATGTCTGCTCATAAGTTGGACAGTTGGAAGCTATTTTCTATTAACATAATATTATTTATGTTATGTCCACAACTCTTCTGCTGATTAAATAGAATTCCAGAAGATGAAAATACACTTGTCATAATAATGAATATTTTAGTCTGCTTTATAGTGGAATTGCAAACTATTCCCAACTGTCTTTTTCTTCATAGCAATTTGCATGCACAACCATAATACAGTTGCCTGGTCAATCATATTTTTATACAAAGAAAACATTAAGTTTTAAAAAAAACTTATTTATAAATGTCACTATTCATAAGATTATATATTTAATATGAATTTTAGGATTTTTTCATGTGCTATCAATAAAACTGTGAAACAATTACATATTTTTAAAAATAAATCCACAAATTTGTATAAAATGATTAAGGAATATATAAACTAGCATGTCAAATTCTTTTTAGCTGATTCTATAACTGGTATACATCTAGTTTGATGAAGTCTTATTTTCTATGAAAGTAAATTGAAATCATATTTGAGTCATTCATTTTAGAGACAGTACATTTAAATTATATTGTTTCAAGGTACTGTAAACTGCTTCTAAAGTCATGGTTGAAAAATAACTATCAGTATACTTTATAAAGGAACTCATTGTAAGTTAGTAAGTAAAAGAAAAAGAAAGCATTAAAAAGAGATATTATAAAATAATCAGAAATTATATGGAAAAAGGGTAAACCTTCTAGTCACATATATAAAAAATATGAATTTTTCTCCCCAAATCTACCTCCTCCAAGTAAATAGGAAAATAATAAATATCCTAAGTTTTGCTAATGCTTACTTATGCCCCACAACGAATTCTTGAAATATATATTCTAATAAGGAATATTAAATTAAATAGTCATTAAATATTTGAAGTGTATTTTATATACAAATAATATTCTTGGCTTTTTCTTAATAGAATATTGTGAATTGCAAGCAATTTTACATTGTCAAATACCACCTTTAATATGCCCTAATCATAGACATTAAACCTATTTTATACTGTAAAATGTAAGTGCCACCAAGAAAAATTAATTATATTTGCAAGCATTAAAGATTTCATCATTTATAAATTTTAGTTATTAGAGATCCCTTACAACTTATTTTTGTTATAAGCAACATGAAAAATCTTGTGCCATGTTTCCATTCTCATATTCTTGCTAGTCACCACAACTAATCTCAAAAATAATTTTTAAAAATATAACAATCCATTACTCTTATTTTGTAGTGGTTGCTGGTTTTAACAAATAGCCTTAATTTTTTAAAAGTCACCTGAAGAGTGATTCATTTAGGCACACAATCAGTTAAAATACTGCAGAGCACACAGCATGTAATAGCTGAAACAAAACTAAATTGGGGACAGTGGCTTCTGACTAGACATGAACAAGTGGCTGAAGCTAGATATAACTACACATATGTCATTAGGAAAAGCAAACACAAACATGGGGAATGGCTTTTTTGTCCTTTTGTAATTAATACGTTTTAAATAAATTTGAACAAAGCAAAACAAATACAACATTGTTTGAGTGAGAAAGAGATTGCTTTGTGGTGGTATGGAACTCCTGAGGCAGGCGAATTCATACCTGACTATAGGTTCTGAACCAAATAAAAAGTACCTAGTCACCTGATACTGAAAAATGATGCTGTGTAAGCTGAGAGATCATGTAAACCACACATTTATCTCCTTTGATAAAATATTCAGATTCTTGTCATCAACATATATTTTAATCTAGACTACCATTTACCACTCCCATTCCTTCTCAGCAAAACCAAAAAAAAAAAATTCACATCATGTCTTGTGATAACCTCCTCCTAGTACTATTTATTAGTGGCACCAGTTAATCTTGGACTTGCATCAACTTGGGCTTCTCCTTTCTCATATATCCTTTTAATCATTAAAACCTATCACTTTTCCTTACTATTGTTAAGGCAGTAAAAATTAATGTTTAACTTGATAGGTTTTGGAGGCAGGCAGGCATCATATGAATCCAAGTTGAACCTCTAAATGTGTGGCCTTGGTTAGATCACTAAACCTCAACTTGCTTTCTGTAGAGTTAATAAAACCCAATGGTACAAGTTTGTTGCAAGCGTTACATAAAATACTGTTTGTCCAATAGTGAAGAGCCTGAAGCAAAGAAAGCACTCCATGACACATATGCTGAAGATATACCTACTCGTTCCCTCCCAATATGCTCCTAGGTTCTATACTCCCTATCACCACATACACACTTGGATAGCAATGGCCTTCTGTATCACACCTATTACTGGGTTGAATAGTGACTCCTAATATTTATGTCCATCTGGAATCTGTGAAAGGACTTTATTTGGAAATAGAGTCTTTACAGATGTAATTAGTTAAGATAAAGTTATATCAGGTTGGGGGGGCTCTAAATCCCATAACTAGTGTTTTTATAAGAAGAGGAAATGAATTGAAAGCGGACTGGATTAAGAAAATTTGGTACATATACCTGATGGAGTATTATGCAGCCATAAAGAAGAGCAAAATCATTGACTTCACAGTAAATTGGATGGAGTTGGAAACCATTATATTAAGTGATATACTACAGAAACAGAGAACCGAATACAGCATGCTAACTTATAAGTGGGACCTGAACAATAGTCACATTAGCACAAGACAGGGATCAGCAGTCACTGGGCACTGCTAGGGGAGGGAGGGAGGAGGGTGGAGGGCACGTGACAACACAAAGGGTACCTGATCCACTGACAGACGGAGCGAGGGCCAGTTAGAAGCCCAAACTTCGCCTGCATGTAGCCTACTTATGTAGTAAATCCTCACTTGTATGCCACATCTCTATAATGAAATAATTTTTTTAAAAAGAGGGAATGGACATAGAGACACGACACAGACAGGAGAATGGCATGTAAAGATGGAGGAAAAGATTGGAATGATGCTCCTACAAGTCAAGGAGTGCTAATGATTGCTGGCAATCATCAGAAGCTAGGAGAAAGATATGGAACAGATCTTGTCGAAATCTTGATTTTGGACCAGCTTCTAGAACTGTGAGAGAATCAATTTCCGTTATTTTAAGCCATTCTGTAGGAAACTAATACATTCTCCTTTGAGGTAATCAGTGTAATTTGATTTCCCCTTCACCTCTGCCCTCCTACTCCCAACTTTTAAAAATCTGATCAAAATAGTAATAACCAGAAAATAAGAAGAGAAGAAAAAGAAATAGATGGTATACTGGTAAGGGTGCCTTTCATCCTGAGACTGTGTAGCAGTTATGAGTAAAGTGTTGAAGGGTGGGGTAGAGGCAGGAAAGGCTGGCTAATGGTGCATGTTGGGAAAACAGGCTCTCTTTAACACACTCTGCATTCCAAGCTTGCACCACTAAATAATGCAGAATAAAATACAGCTAATACCTGAACAACAGGGGTTTGAAATACACATATTTTGATTTGTAACAATTTGAAAAAACTCAAAGATGAACCACGTAGCCTAGAAATATCAAAAAATAAGAAAAAATAGGTGTCATGAATGAATAAAATATATGTAGATACTAGCCCATTTTTTCATTTGCTACCATAAAATATAATTAAATATTTTATAAAAAACTTAAAATGTATTAAAACTTACACAAATACCTACAGACCATACACGGCGCCATTTGTAGTTGAAAGAAATGTAAAGATACTCAGGTATCTATCACAGAAACAAAGAACAGAGTACTATATGTTCTCACTCATAAGTGGACCTTGAACAATTATCATAATACTATAAGAAAGTGATTGGCAGTAGTGAAAAACTGCCAGGGGAGGGGGCAGGTGGGATTTGCCGTTGAGGGAAACTGCTAGGGGAGAGAGGGGCACACCTCATCAACAAGGGTACCTGCATAATCAGTGTTTGTATACCTAACCATGAATTGTACCCCACATTTAAAAATAAAAAATTAAAAAATGTAAGGATGTCATATTAAATCATAACTACATAAAATAAACTGTAGTATATACTGTGCTGCTATAATAATTTCATAGTCATCTCCTGTTGCTGTTATGGTGAGCTCAGGTGTTGCAAGTATCTGCTTAAAACAGCCTCAGCTCTGTGTGAGCCTCTGTGTGAGCAGTTCATCTCTCCAGTAAATTACAGATAACATTAAAAAGTGATCTCTTATGATTGTTGCGTATTCTTCATCATGTTTATTGCCATACCATAAACCTTGAAAGATACCATGGAATCCCTGCAAAATTCCATTAGTGATGTTGGAAGTGTTTCCCAAGAAACAGAAATAAGTCATGATATTACAAGAAAAAGTTCATTTGTTTGATATGTACCATAAAGTGAAGTCTGCAGCTGTGGTTGCCCACCATTTTAGATGGGCAATTCGTCTTGTAAACAGACGATGTAAACTCATGACATCAATAAAAACAGTACAGTACTGTCAACTAATTTTATCTTCCTTAAATTTTTCTTAATAACATTTTCTTTTCTTTAGCTTACTTTATTGTAAAGACACAGTATAGAATCACATAATGTCCAAAATATGTGTTAATCTATTGTTTATGTTATCAGTAACACTTCCGGTCAAGCGTAGGCTAACCAGTAGTAGTTTTGGGGGAGACCAAAGTTATATGTGGAAATTCGACTATGTGAGGGTCAGCACTCCTAACTCCCATGTTGCTCAAGGGTCATGTAATTCCACATAAATCAGAGTAGGCTAGTCTATTTTAATCTAGACACTTTTAATTAGATTGAGTTTGGCCTTATCTGAGTTTACTATCTGTCTGAGGAGACTAATTAGTTGATGATCCAGAGAAATTGAATCCACTATTGGAAACATAAGGACTTGAATAGGTAAATGTTCTTCAAAATTTGTCATGTTTTAGTACACATAGAAAGTGATAATACTGTTCCACAGGCTGTTTTTTCCTCCAAAGTAACTGCACTGTTTTACATTATTTCCATTGATTTCTGATGGTTCCAATTTCCTCGAATCCTCACCAACACTCGTTATAATCTCACTTTTTGATTATATTTATTCTAGTGAGTGTGAAGTGGTAAGCACTGTGCTTTTGATTTATATTTCCTTAATGGATGGTGATTTTGAGCATCCTTTCATGTACTTACAGTCATTTATATATATTTATATTTCCTTAGGTTCAATGTCTATTCAATTATTTGCTCATTTTCAATTGGATTGTTTGTATTTTATTATTGTTTCAAAAATTACTTATCTATTCTGAATAAAAGTCCCTCATTAAATATATGGTTTACAAATATTTTCTTCCATTCTGTGGGTTGTCTCTTCACTTGTCTGATGGTATAATTTGCAACATTTTAAAAAATTTTCAGGTTGTATAATTTATCTAATTATTTATTTGTTTGTGTATTTGTGATTTTGGTGTCATCTTTAAGAAAACATTACCTGAACCAAGAAAACAATTGTTGTTAGAGTTTCATAGTGTTTAGCTTTTATATTAAGTTCTATGATTAATTTTGTATTAATTTTTGTGTATGGTGTGATTTAAGAGTCCAAAATAATTGTTTTTCATATAAATATCAGCACCATCTGTTGAAAAGACTAGTCTTTCATTGTTTCATTTTTTGATTTTGGTTCATGTATTTGAAAAAAGGTCCTATGTAAATTTGAAGATGAAGATTAAAGAACAAGGCTATAGAATTTAAAGGTAATATTAGGAACAAAAGTTCAAATATTGTTCTATTAGGCCAATTAAATTTAGCACAATACAAATGGAATATTAATTATTAGAATAAGAGCTAAAACTATCTCAACACTATGATAAGGATAGAAATACACTTATTTAAGCTTGTAATATCCTTTTTTTTTTTTTTGAGTCGGAGTCCCCACTCTGTCGCCCAGACTGAAAGGCAGTGGCACACTTCCGGCCACTGCAGCGTCTACTCGCTGGACTCCAAGGATCCTTCCGCCTCAGCCTTCCAAGTAACCAGCACTACGGGCGCGCGCTACCATGCCCGGCTAATGTTTTTGATTCTTATTGTAGAGACGAGGTCTCCACAAGTTGCCTGGGCGGGTCTTGAACCAGCGGGCTCAGGCAATCCACTCACCTCGGCCTCCCAAAGTGCTGGGATTACAGACTGAGCCACCGAGCCCGGCTCTAATATCATCTTAAGTGAGTTTTGATTAGTGCCTCTTTTAAGGATCAGAAATACCAACTTTCTACTTTTTAATGGCTTTGATCTATTCATATTATATATCCTTCCTTGTCAATTTGGTTAATTTGTGTCTTCCTACAAAATAGATGAATCCAATTCCATCAGTTCTCTGTTTTAGCTTTGGTGAACTTTTCTTATCTATTGATGATGATCTGTCTTGACAAGTTGTAGATGTAGGTGTGTGTATTTACACATATTCATGCACATAGATATATGTATATTTATATATGTTCAGTGTAGGATTCTGAATGAAAAAGAAAGGTAGATTTGTTAACCTAGTCTGCTATTTGATCACATATCCTCTATGTTTGCTCTAAGTCTGTTTTTTCAGTGTCATCATCCTATCTCTTCTCTCTGGTGAAATCTAAATTCTAAGGTCAGTCCTATGTGGTGCCTCTTTTCTGAAGACCTCTCTGATTTTTCTGGTAGTTGCATATACCTTTATGATTTTGACATAATCATTATGGATTTTTTTCAAAACGGATTTTTTTCCACACAAATGTCTTCAACAGGCTTTGAACCCCTGGATACTAGGAATCAGGCGATTTCCAACTTGTAATTTCATTTTCAAGGAGTACGTCAACGTATTTATTATGCTGTGAATAAATAATATGCGTTTCTAGTAATTTTTCTCTTGATATAACTATATAAATGAGTGTATTTAATATTATTTTATAGATTTAAAGTTTATTTATTACATTTTATTCTTGTCTTAATTCATGCCAAATAACCATGATCAGGAAAATAGTTTACATCCAAATGGTTGTCTTTATAAAATATGGATTATTTATTTGTTCATGTAGTGCAGGTTTTATATAACCAGTATAGACTTAGCAAACCACCAAGGATATTTGCACAGTGCTAACTTTCTGACTGGACTTCAGTACTTGCATTTAATTAATCCATGAAACATATGGTCTCAGTTATGATTAGAACTAGTTCAGTCATTGGGTAGGCATTTGTTTAGTGAGTTCAAAGGTCTCTGAAATCCTGGGATTTAGGTGCACTTCTTATATAAGAATTACGCTATATGATTATTTTCTTACTTCTATATTCTGTTATGCCTAATGTTTATTTTTAGCTCCACCTGGAGTATTTCTTCTTTTTAAATTTTTATTTTTATTTTTTTATTTTAAATTCGTGGGGTACAATTCAGGGTTAGATATACAAATCTTCATTATGCAGGTACCCTTGTTGATGAGGTGTGCCCTCCCTCCCCCGGTAGTTTCCCGCTACTGCCAATCCTTTTCTTATAGTATTACGATAATTGTTCAAGTTCCACTTATGACTGAGAACACGTGGTACTCCGTTCTTTGTTTTTGTGATAGATCACTCAGTATTATAGACTCTAAGTCTATCCACATTGTTGTGAAGTTCATGATTTTGTCCTTCTTTATGGCTGTGTAATATCTCAGCATATATATGTATCACATTTTAAAAAATTCAGACCTCTTTTGATGGGCAGCATGGTTGGTTCTATGTTTTTTCTATTGTGAACAATGCTGCAATAAACATACGTGTGCAGGTATCTTTTTCACATAGTGATTTGAGTTCCTCTGGGTATATTCCCAGTAGGGGGATTGCGGGGTTATATGGAACATCAATTGTGAGATATTTTAGGAATCACCAAACTGTTTTCCACAGAGGCTGTATTAATTTACACTCCCACCAATAATGTAGAAGTGTTCCCTTTTCCCTGCATCCTCTCCAGCATCTGTTTTTGTTGTTGTTGTTGTTATTGATGATGGGCATCCTGACTGGAGTTAGGTGGTATCTCAGTGTAGTTTTAATCTGCATTTCCTTGATAACTAGAGAGGCTGAACATTTTCCCACGTATCTGTTGGCTGCTCATATATCTTTTTTTGAGAACTGTTTATTCATATCTTTTGCCCACTTTGTAATAGAGTTGTTTTTTGTTTTCTTTTCCACACGTTTGAGTTCCTTGTAGATCCTAGATGTTAGGCCTTTGTTGGCAAATATTTTTTCCCAGTCTGTGGGCTATCTCCCCACTCTCTTGATGCTTTCTTTGACTTTGCAGAAGCTGTCAGTTTGGTGAAGTCCCACTTGTCTATCTTATCTCTTCTGGCATGAGCACTTGGAGTTTTGATCAGGAATTGGTTGCTAGTTCCAATTTCCATAAGGTTGTCTCCTGCATTTTTTAAACCCTGGAGCATTTCATCTCATTATATTTGATGGACATTATTTATGAAACTAGAGCAAATTAAATATAAGCTTTACTAACCTGGACTAACTGGTAGGAAAACTATAGCTAGACTTCTGAAAAGACTGATACATACTTTTTGAAAATAGAATTTAGTAAAATATTTTTGCAGGTGCTCATTTTAATAAGGCTAACAAAGAGAGGACAATTAGAGATTTTGGGCTTATATAAATATATATTATATATATATATATATATGAATAAAACTCATAGGCAGTACTAGTAAGAGGCTTGAAAATTAATGCCTCGAGCAGGTTAAAAGATGCTCCTAAGCAATCTTTTTTTTTCATTTTTGCCAGATTTTTATTGGAACTACATACAAAATGTTTCCTAAAATAAACTTTTGAGCAATTGATTTTTTTTCCTTTTTTCTTGTCATCAAAGAGGTAATAGTTAGGAAAAGTCCATTCGGTAGTCTTAGAAGTGCCATGTATTTGGTGATACAGTGACTGAATTAGTGCCCTGTTGGAAACCATTTTTGACTGAAACTCAGGAAATTTGGTGAGTGACTATTTTGTTCATTAAAGCATGTAGTTGACATTATAATCTTTATATGAGAAAATGACTAAAAAATTAGGCAGCATACATGCTATAAGGGAAAGATATGAATTGAGGTCAGGTAGATATAGTCTTATTCAAATACTAGCTGTTATTATTTTTGGGATAGACTTTAGTTTCTACATTTGTAAAAGATAAAAATAATCCTTATTTTTCAGAATTTTTGATAATAATGTATACAGTAAAAGCTTAGTAAATAATAACTTATCAATTATAATTGTGGGTTTTTTTTTTGCAAAGATTGCATTCATTAAGTAAAATATATCCAATTTACTCAAAGTATCCTTCAAAAAAGTCTGCTTCTCAATTTTCCACCTCTTTGTTTGGAATTATCTAGCAATTCCTTTTTTGGTGCTACTTCTTGTTCTTTAAAATAAATACAAATTTAACCTTTGTCACATTTTTCACCTACCACTTAAAATAATTCTACCAAGGAAATCATAATTTAAAAGTTAGTTGTCTAATATCATTTGGATATTCAGATACGCCTAAAGGAATAATTAGTCATATAGTAAGAAAATAAGTAGCAAGAAATTATGAATTTCACAGCAGCTTGAATGGACTTAGAGTCTGTGATACTGAGTGATCTATCACAGAAACAAAAACTGAGTACTACATGTTCTCACTCATAAGTGGACCTTGAAAAATTATCATATTCTTTTCATAGTGTTTATTTTTATAATAAGAGAAAATATAAACATTAGTCTAGGGAAGTCCTCATTTAATTTATCACAAAGTATGACTGAGGAGCTAAAAAGATAAATATCAAGTATATTACAGTGTATTTATGTCTATTAAAATTATAATAGTTTATCTCCATCATCATCTGTTTTAAACATGAGTAAGCTGGGCTCGGTGGCTCAGCCTGTAATCCCGCGCCTTTGGGAGGCTGAGGTGAGTGAATTGCCTGAGCCCGCGGGTTCGAGACCCACCTGGGCAGCGAGACCTCATCTCTACAATAAAAAAAATCAGCTGGGCGTGGTAGCGCATGCCTGTAATTCCAGCTACTTGGAAGGCTGAGGCGGAAGGATTGCTGGAGCTCAGCAGGTCGAGGCTGCGGTGGCCGGGAGTGGCCACTGCACTCCAGTCTGGGCGACAGAGGGAGACTCCAACTCAAAAAAAAAAAACAACAAAATAAAAAAAACATGAGTAAACTGTAGTAAACTGAGGAAATGACGCTAACCTTATATAAATGCTTACAATAACAGAATCAATACTTCCAATAAAATTTAAATTAACGAGACTCTAATAAAATAAAAACCTGCCTAGCCTAAGAACCCAATAGAATAGCTTTTCAGAGCACTCACATTAGCCTCCTGTTAAAGTCTTAAATTCTGTTAATATTTACAGCTACTGAAGCATAAAGCATCCCATTGAATAAAATAGCACTATTTAACTCCCCAAACAGTCACCTTCAGCAAGAAAACAAATCAGCCCAATTTAATAGAAATTAGTAGTTTTCTGTTTTGTAAACATAATATGGAACTTTTATTGGGTTTGTTCTAATTGACATATATGCTTATAATTCCCCCAGAGAAGCTCTTTTGTTAAATAATTATGAAAGGCTACAGGGTCTAGAGGTATGGTGGAATTAGCAAATGCATTAGACACTAGCCGGGTTTGAATGCTGCTGTTTCAGGAATTTATTCATTGGGTGATCATGGACACATTAGCTGACCTCTGTAAAACTTGTTTCATTTACCTGTGAAATGAGGTTGTAAAAATATCCCACCTATTGGATTGTTGTGAGCATTCAATGAGGAAACATTTGATTTGTGGTGACAACATTTCTCATCTAAATACTGTTTAACCTTGGTAAGGCTAGAGCAGGGGAAGAGAATAGAACATTAAAATTAGGTTAGGTATTGGCTTGTCTATAGGACTCTTCCCATCTTCAATGGTTTCTCTCATATATAGAAACAACAGAAAAACAGTGTTCAGATAATAATATATTGCTATGACTTAAAGGTGCCAGCAATCATAAAATATGTCCCAATCTTAGATAATTCAAAATGTGAAAAAATGTGGATCTTGGAATTGATTATGTTTGGCAATGGTTAATATATATTGAGCACTTACAATATGGTAGATACCATCCTAAATATTACACACATATTAACTGATTTATTCTTCATCAAAAAAATTCAAGTAACTACTATTGTTATCTCTGCTTTGCAGAAATTAAGTACCTCCTCCAGGAGCATTCAGATAGTATATACAGTGAGTATGAGCCAGGGCTGGAGAGATCTGGGAATTGAATCTACCAATGCCAAGCAGTGGCCATTACCAGAAGAAACACTCCTGAACTGGAGTCAAGGGTGGGGAGAATTGGGGAGTGAGAATTGGTATCATTGAATGTTGTCTGTTGTGTTCAAGTGTCTATTAAATGGTCTACTTATTTATTGATAATGTCTAGTGTTAGAGAATGCTGAAATAAGTGTGAGTTAAGAAAACTTGAAACTGGAAGTAAAGTATTAAAATTATCCCAGTGAAGCCAATTTGAATTTTTAAAAATACCCCTCTGTGGGGCAGTTGTCAAGCCTCTGGCAATCATCAATCATTTACTGTCTCTTTTGTTTTGCCTTTTTCAGAATGCCATGTAAATGGAATCACATATAGCATATAACCTTTGCAGATTGGGTTTTTTCACTTAGCAATATGCAGCAAAGAATCATACATTGTTTGGCTGGATAACACATTCCTTTTAATTACTGAATATTATCCCACTGTATAGATGTATTATGATTTATTTACCCATTCACCTGTTGAAGAATACCTTAGTTGCTTTTGTACGTTTTCTTCTACGCATCCTGTTATAGCCACTTCAATCTTGTTATAGCCACTTCAATCTATCTTCAGGTCTCAGAATTTACCACACACTTTAATTCTTCTGTGCTATTGCCCATGTTGCTTGTCTTTCTCTGTCTAGAACTTCCCATATGCATTCCTTCACTCCACTGCACATCACACCCACAGCCAGATTCTCCTGGGTGCCCGTCCCATATTCTTTTATACTATTGCTTATCAAGCTTCAATATGCAACTAGTCACCTGCAGATCTTTTACAAATGCACAGTCTGATTCGGTAGCAGGTGCCCAGGTGATGTTGATGCTACTGGTACCTGACACATTGTGCTATGATTATGGTTTTCTTTAGCTATCTCCACTAGACAAGGAGCTTCTTGAAAGTGGGAACTGAACCTGGAATTATTTTTTGGAGGGAAGACCCCTTGTAGTACAGGCTTCCACCACTAGGTAAGTGTAGGAACTCATCCACATCAGTGTATTAGCTAGCATTGTGAGAGGATGCATTCGGTTTCAGTGAATTTTTTTTTTTTTTTTGGGAGATTCTTTCAACATGCTTGCCCATTTCATGATGGGTGACTTATGAGTTCACTTGTCCACACCGCATTGAGTGTTCAGCAGCTCTTGACCAAAATCAGCAAGACCCCCATGCCCCACCCACCCTATTCACCGGATCTCACCCTGAGCAGCTGTTTTTTGGTTTTTGTTTGTTTGTTTCCCCAGATGAAAAAAGTCCTCAAAGGGAAACATTTTGCCAATGTGGAAGAGGTGAAACAAAAAACAAGCCGAAGTACTAAAAGGCATCATAATTGACAAGTTAAAAAACTGTTTTAGCAGTGGAAAAAGCATCTCAATAGGTGTATTGCAACAAACAGGGAGTACATTGAAGGTGACTGAATTTTAACATGTAAGAATAAATACACAATTTTTTATAAATAAATTCTGGGTTTTTTGAGTCCCCCCTCATATGTGTGTGTGTGTGTGTGTGTGTGTGTGTGTGTGGGTGTGTATGTGTGTACACACCCACACACACGGGGTGTCAAAAATGTATACACATTTTAAGAGATGTTATCAATGTATTATTTTTCAAAGTTTAATTGAATTATTGTAGCAATGTGTAGTATGATGTTCGTACAGCTGTACTCCCATCATTTTCTTTGACTGTCCTGCCTGTTGCGTGATTACACCAGTATGCATTTGATTAATGCCATCTTTTGAGTAAACGTCATACTTTAAATATGTATACATTGGGAGTGATGAGGTCTATAGCTCCTCCGCTTGATTTAGAAGGCCTTTCACAACTTTGTCCCAAATGAAATTTCCTCACCATCCACTACTTAAATCCAGGTATTATTGCTTGTCACACACTGTTCTCAATGTAGATATCTTACATAATTGAAAACATGGTAATTATCCTACAAGTTGCAATCTCTAACAGGGCAAGTTGATGGAATATATATACTGACCATTCATCCATGCACATTTGTGGATATGCTGTAACTCCCAAAGTCATGCCCTGAAAATAAAGATTATAAAGCAAAGTCAGAATTCTCTATTTTGATGGGCAAACTAGTTCTATCAAGAATACTCAGTGAACACTTGGAGAGAAGTGTAACAGGGACAATTAGTGTCAGAATTTCCCTTTTCCTGCTTTATATTGAATGGGTACACATATAGTGAATGACACACAAAACTGAGTTTTTTTTACCAGGTTTCTGTCTGACTCTCCAACTTTTGGCAGTGTACTTCTTCATAGAAGAAATGCAGCCCAAAAGCAATGACTGAAGAAAGGAGGAGGTAGAAAATACAATATGGAATAAAAAAGCACGTGAACATTGAATGTATTCAAATGATTTTTTCTCAGGTAGGTGGAATGATTTCAAATCGTGTGTGCTGACAAGGTCATTCTTCAAAGCTTTGAGAGAAAGAAGTGGCAATGCAACATTCTTACTTTTCCAGATTGCATATCTTACAAATATATTTTTCTCAACTACCTTTCCCCATCTTAATAGGATGAGCTAATTTCTCCACGTGTGAAAATGTAACACTATTCCCTTCTGGGAAAGAGGTTTTTATTTTATTTTTTATCTCATTGTGATATTTGTCCTTTCAATTATATATTTCATGTACCATATGTCTCTGAATAGCATGGACTGTGATTATTGCAGGAAGAAAAGTATAGAGTTGAAATCCAAAAAGCAAAGGCCAATAATATGTTGGTCAAAACACAGAATACTTCAATAAAAATGTTTTTTCCCATATAAGAGAGAATGGTGAAATGTGTAAACATCCATTTGCTTTGGTCAAGTCATTTTATGGGAACTTACATGTTAGCAATACTTGAAGGTATTGTTATTTTTGTGTCTCCACTGTTTGCTAAATACTTTGGTGCTTAGTTTTGTGTCTAACTATTGTTTAGCACACTGTTTCACATAAATATGGCAAAGGACCTTATAGAAGTAAAAAATTAATATCTTGGAAATACTATACAGCAAGGGACCGTGTTTGTCATTGATTTAAAGGACTTGTTTAGTTATCCTAGAGATTCCTTACAGAAACAGTTAAGTTTCTTTCCACAATTCCACATCTCCATTTACATATTTAATAGATTTTTAAAAAAGTAAATGTGTGCATTTTGAATGCAGAAAGTTCTTTGTCTATGTCCCCCACCACAGAATGTAACATGTATGAGTACCTCAAAGCAACCCAAATATTTATCAGGAACTTGTAAAAATCTACCCTATATTTAATTATTCAATTTTTCTTTTATCCAAATTTTTGACCTCCCTGGATCCTAAAGAGTAAATTACCTATTTTATATTCTCTTTCCCTTCATATAACTCCAAAAATGTTTCCTTTACCCAAAGATTTTGTTATGCTATTATTTCTCTGATTACTTACACACTTGGCTATGTGGAAGAGATGCTACCAATTTTCTTTACAGGCAAAAGGAAAGTAAAAGATATAGAAAAGGAGGAAACCATAATTTATTTATACCCAAATAAAACTTATACTTAACTCAAACAGGGGACAAATATTGTTCAAGCACACCAAAAATATATGTTGTTACATACACAAGGAGAAGTGTAAACTCAGACACTAGTGCCTGTGATTGCTAGCTTCTTCTTGCAAGACTAAAGTGAAGAGGGTACCTGGCACTGTGATTATTATGCCACTCCTTCCATACCCTAAAAAAGTGTTGAAAGTTACATATACTCTACTTTACCTCTATTATGTGTCACTACAATGTAAGTTTCAGGTGAGTAGGGCCTTTATTCCACTCACTTTATGTCTGCAGTACCTGCCACATTGCTGGGCACATTCTTGGTGCTCAAAAATATTTGTTGAGTGAATTGCTTGAGCCCATGAGTTTGAAACTAGCCTGGGCAACATAATGAGACCTCGTCTCTACAATTAAAAAAAAAATAGCTGGCATGGTGGCACGTGCCTATAGTCCCAGCTACTTAGAAGGCTGAGTTAGAAGGATTGCCTGAGCTGAGCAGATCAAAGCTGTGATAGTCATGATCGTGTTACTGCACTCCAGCCTGTGTGATCAAGGAAGACTCTGACTCAAATAAATAAATACATACATAAAAATACAATAAATCAGGGGTCATTAAAGGAGTTTCTCTAGGCTTCCCCAAAAAGGGACCCATGACATATCATATATGACTATCAAATTCAGTGTGCTCCAAACATCACAATTATTCTTATATTTCTCTATTTACTGACTGAACATAGAAATTCAAAGAACAATTCTAAGCTTAAAAAGTTTCTCCACATTCAAGCCATAAGTTCCCTAATGTTTTTTATTTTAGCTTGTAAGGTAGAAGATGATGATCTCACAATTCTGAATCTGATTAGCTAATCAGTCTCTCTTTTGTTTAGCCCTGACGTGGGCTCCTGTTGGCCCTAATCTTTATTTTAAACACCATTCTCACAGATTTTTAATTAAAAACTAAAGATAAAAATTAGATTTCTTAATAAATTGGACACTTTTCCAAAGATGTGAACTTAAGAAATGCTACTACCACGTAACCTTCCATAAACAATGGAACATGCATTCATTCAATTAATATAATATAGATGGTGACATTACTTACTCAGTAGGATTGTTTACTTAAAATTATTCAATGTGAGAATAAAAAGTAATGTGCAATTACTAAAATGGCTTGGACTTAAACTCAATGTAAAAATAGTGATATGTGCCTATTTGCAATAATTTATTTAAAGTGTATTCAAGTTAATATAATTGTAAATGCCCCATTGGCATATTACAATAACACCAACACTTAGTAGCTACACTTAGCTACAATTATTAGTGCATTTGTAATTTCCCTGCAAGCTACAGGAACACTATTCTAGGTAGAAAAGGTGTCGTCCAGGACTAATTTTAAGAATTAGCACTACCAAGTATGTCATATATTCAAAGATTGCTTGTGTCTAAAACATACACATCTATCCTCAATTTCCAAAACTATGCATTCTCCTCTTATAAGCTAAATCATTATTTTGTCTTTTACCAAATATCAATCATCTTTTTTTTTTTTTTTTTTTTGAGTTGGAGTCTCACTCAGTTGCCCAGACTGGAGTGCAGTGGCCGCTCCCAGCCACCGCAGCCTCGACCTGCTGGGCTCCGGCAATCCTTCCGCCTCAGCCTTCCAAGTAGCTGGAACTACAGGCGTGTGCTACCACGCCCGGCTAATTTTTTCGATTTATTGTAGAAATGAGGTCTCGCCAAGTGGTCCAGGCGGGTCTCGAACCCGCAGGCTCAGGCAATTCACTCACCTCGGCCTCCCAAAGTGCGGGATTACAGGCTGAGCCATCGAGCTCAGCCATATCAATCATCTTTTGAAGAAAACATATTAAACTTAATTGGTTAATAATAACATTGTGATTAATTTGGGATTATTTTTATATGAACTTTTGACAGATACTAAATAAAGGCAACATTTTAAAATGCCTTTCTCTTATCCCTTGTACATATTAAGTGCTTAATAAATATTTGTTCAATGAATTCAATAAACTGTTATTACCTGCCTACTCTGTGCCTGACATAATACTCAGAAGCAAGAAAACAATATTATCTAAAGGATAATCCTTGACATTAAACTCTAGAGGCAGACACATGTACAACTAAGTGGATTAGTTCAGCAATATATACATAATTCTACAAAAAATGAATTCTTCTGGGATGAGTGTCAGAGGAAACAGCAATTGATTTGGGCCTTGGAGCATCACTGGACAGATTTCTGATGGCTGAATTCATTGTTAAAATAAAGACAATAATTCTAGTACATATTCTGGCTAATTTTTATATCTAAAATGTATGCTAAGCTGGAGGAAACAGTATACAGTGAAGCATCTTAACTCTATATATTTGTTTAAATCATCAGATTCAATTTTGCAAATAAAACTCACCTACCTATAATTAGCAGATTCATACTTGTATTAACTTTTTAACTTTTGTAAAATGAACATAACACAAAATTTGCCATCTTTCCCATTCTCCACAATTCTTTTTCTCTTGAAAAACTAAAATTTGGAACTCATTAAAAAGCAACTACCCTACCCTTCTCTGCCCCTGGCAGGCACCATTGTACTTATTATCTCTATGAATTGTACAACTCCAGGGTACTCCATATAAGTGGAATCATACAGTATTTATCTTCTTTCACTAGGTATAATGTCCCTTAGAGATCATCCATGTTATAGCTTGTGTCTGTTTTTGTGTATTGCTTTTTAGGGTATATACCACATTTTAAGGTATAGACGTGTTTTGTTTATTCATTTATCTGTTGAACATTTTAATTGCTTCCACTTTTTGGCTCTTGTGAATAATGCTGCTGTGAACATAACTGTATGCATATCTCTTTGACATACTACATTTAGTTCTATTATGTATATGCCTAAAAATGAAATTGTTGGATCAAATGGTAATTTTATTTTAGTGTTTTTGGGAGCTCCCACAATATTTTCGATTGTGGCTGCACTTCTTTATATACCCAGAATGTGACAGTGTACAAAGGTTTCAATTTTTCCACATATTCACCAACACTTTTATTTTTCTGTTTTTTTTTTTTTTTTTTGATGATAGCCATTCTAATGGGTATGAAGTAGTATATCATTGTGGGTTTGATTTGCATTTACCTAATGACAGTGATGTTGAGCATCTTTTCATGTTGCTTGTTGGACCTTTGCATATATCTCTCAGAAAAATGTTTATTCAAGTTATTTGCCCTTTTTTTTTTTTTTACTGTTCCATTGGTCTATATGCCTGTTCTTATACCAAAGCTTATTTGCCCTTTTAAAAATTGGGTTGTGTGTTTTTTCTTGTTAAGTTGCTAGAGTTCTTTATATATTTTAGAGATTAACCCCAATCAGATACATGAGTTGCAAAAAATTTTCCCATTCCATAGGCTGCCTTTTCATTGTGTTGGTTATGTCATTTGATAATAAAAGGTTTTCATTTTAATGTGGTCCAATTTATCTATTTTCTCTTTTGTCATCAGTGCTTTTGGTGTCATATTGAAGAAAGCAAAGGTTTTTCCTTATGTTTTATTCCAAGAGCTTTGTAGTTTTAGCTCTTATGTTTACATGTTTGATTCATTTGGTGTATATTGTGTACAGCAAAGATCCAACTTATTCCTTTGCATGTGGATATCTAATTTTCCCAAATCATTTGTTGAAAAGACTATTGTTTTCCCAAGTAATGGTCTTGATATCCTTGTAGTAAATTATTTGATTACATATGCAGGGGTTTATCTTGGGGTTTTTAATTTTATTCTACTGGTTGATATGTCTATATGCCAGTACCTCACATTTTATTATTATAGCTCTGTGATAATCCTACACATTTTTGCTTGAAAATTCTCCTGATAGAACTTACATGGCAGCACAGGTATTCTCCCTACTTGTTGGTTGTAGCCAGTTTTTGTGCCTTCACTGGAAGGAATCACTACCCATTTAAATTGAATCTATTTGGAGTTCACATGAATGCTAGGATCTTTCTGATTGCAACCTAATACTAAAATATTTTACAACATTTTTATTTTATGTTTAAAAATCTAAGTAGATCAGTTTTAATTAGTATTTGTAGCAAGTTTTTCTCAAAAATGAGTACTACCTTCATTACTTAAATTATAGCAGTTGTAACCTCCTACAAGTAATTCTTATATATTTGGTCAAATCTGAAAACCAAACTGTTATTTTGGGCATTTGCAGAAAATTTTTTTAGTGAAATAATTATTTTAATTAAAAAAGAAAAAGTAAAAAAATTCTCAAAATGTAGCAACAAGGAAAGGAGACAGGAAGTTATAGAACATTTGTAATAGACATCATAAGATAAAGTTAAACATTATAAGAAATTTCCAGTAACTCTTAAAGTGTGTAAAGTTCCCAGTTATTGTATGTCCTTGCCAATGTTTGCTTTTATAATACATTCCATTATTATTGTGATGGTTTCCTGGTTGTTCTATCTTTATTTTATGATTTTTCAGTTTCTCCCACTCTAACTGGTCCTATACTGTGCATCAAGGTTCACTGTTCTAAGACACAACTCTTGTGAGATAATAGTTCAAAGTCTTCTAGTGGCTTCCCAGTCACAATCTTAGCCTGAAGTAAAGGTTTTCTGTGATCTGACCCTTAGTTAAATTTCTAATTTTATTTCTTAATCTCTAGTATATAAATTCCACATTCTAGTAAGGATCTGTCCAGGAGGTACAACAGCCAGCAAGTACCAGTTTCAGCAAGACAGAACAAGGGAAAGAAAAATTTTATATTGCTTCACAGAACATTTTTATAAACATAAATTAAATATTTTTGAGCAGGTTTCTTTCAGGTTAAATTATTTCCAAATAAACAAATTGTAATACAAATGCAGCCATCATTAAATCTCAATTATTTGGATCATATCAGCAAAATAAATTAGTTCAATATACAAAAAAAAAAACTCTTCTTTGGAACATCAAGCAGTTTTGTGCTGCTTGCCAACCTTGATTATCAGGATGAGTTATCAGAGACTGATCTCAGAACTCAAAGCATTATGGAAAATCCTAAAATTTTTGAATTAATTTTTAAATGATGGAATGCTGAACATATTCCAATTTAGACTGTGTATAATTCTAAGTTTGAAATACCAAATATATCTATGTATAATATCTATATGTATTTACCTCCCAAGTTGAGTTGTTTTATTTTAAAAGTGAACAATATATGCATGAAATTCAAAATAATGCATTTAATATTCATGTCATGGGTAAACTGAAGAAGAGAAGAAAGAGTAAGGGACTGAAAAAGATACTAAAAAATTAATAACAGAAACTTCTCAAATTTGGCAAGAGACAGAAATCTATGGGTCAAATAATCCAAGTAAACCCCAAACCAGATGAATTCACAGAAAAGCATGTCAAAAGAAATGATAATTAAACTTTGGAACACTAAAAAAAAGGCTAAAGAAAAATTCTTGATAGCAGCTTGAGAAAAACAAGTTCTTGTCTGCAAGGTAAAAAATACTTAGTATGGCAACAGATATCTCATCAGAAACTATGTAGGCCAGAAGAAGGTGGTATAACATTTTTCAAGTGCTGAAAGAATAGTACTGTTAACCCAGAATCCTAGACTCAGTGAAAATATTTTTCAGGAATGAAGGAGAAATTGAGATATTTTCAGAAGGAGGAGAACTAAAATAATTTGTAGAAAGCTGAATGACCCTAAAAGAATATCAACAGGAAGCTCTTTAAACAAAATGAAATGATGAAAGAAGGAACTACAGAATATAAAGAAGGAGGAAAGAACATGGTAATCAAAAATATGGGTAAATACAATAGACTTTCTATCTCCTCTTGAGTTTGTAAACTTATATTTTATGGTTGACATAAAAATTATAGTATCATATGATGTGGTTCTAATGTAGGAGTGTGTAAAGGCAATATTGAGTAATTGAATAACTGAATTGAATTGAATTGAATAATTGATATTGATATTGAATAATTGAATATTGAATAATTGAATAATGTGGTTCTTTTTTTTTTTTTTTTTTTTTTGAGTTGGAGTCTCACTGTCACCCAGACTGGAGTGCAGTGGCCGCTCCCGGCCACCGCAGCCTCGACCTGCTGGGCTCCAGCGATACTTCTGCCTCAGCCTTCCGAGTAGCTGGAACTACAGGCACGCACTACCACGCAAGGCTAATTTTTTATTTATTGTAGAGATGAGGTCTCACCAAGTTGCCCAGGTGGGTCTCGAACCCGTGGGCTCAGGCAATCCACTCACCTCAGCCTCCCAAAGGCGTGGGATTACAGGCTGAGCCACCAAGCCCGGCTGAATAATGTGGTTCTAATATAGGAATGTGTAAAGGCAGTATTGAAGATAAGCATATTAAAAGTGAGTTGAGTAGAGAGATATGAAGAGAGATGAGGTTTCTGTCCTTTGTTCAAACTGATAAAATGATACCAGTAAACTGTTCTGATACGTATTTCAACCATTAAAATGCTATATCAATATATAGAGAACATTATACTACAAATAAATCAAAATAGAGTTCTAAAAAAAAAAAGTTCATGTAACCCACAGGAAATCCAGAAAAAAAAGGAGAAATAAAAATCAAAGAAAAAAAAAGAGAAAGCAAAAAAGTAAAATGACAAACTCAGCCCTAGCATATCAATCATTATATTAAGTGTAAATAATCTAATTACACCAAGTTAAAGATAGAGATGAACAGAGTTCATTAAAATATTACCTAGCCACATATTATCTACAGGAAGCTCACTTCAAATACATATAATAAGAGTAGGTTGAAA
Source organism: Carlito syrichta (assembly GCF_000164805.1). Taxonomy (NCBI): domain Eukaryota; kingdom Metazoa; phylum Chordata; class Mammalia; order Primates; family Tarsiidae; genus Carlito; species Carlito syrichta. The sequence goes on from NW_007253531.1 coordinate 1,143,903, forward strand.
TAAAAGAATGGATAAAGATGTACCATGAAGACATTAATAAAAGGAAAGAGGGAGTTTCTATATTAATATCAAATAATATTGACCTCAAAGCAAATACAATTACCAGTGACAGACAAGGACATTAAATAATGTTAAAAAGTCAGGCTCGGTGGCTCAGCCTGTAATCCCAGCTTTGGGTGGCTGAGGTGAGTGGATTGCCTGAGCCCGCGGGTTCAAGACCCGCCTGGGCAACTTGACGAGACCTCATCACTACAATAAATCAAAAATTAGCCAGGCGTGGTAGCGCGCGCCTGTAGTTCCAGCTACTTGGAAGGCTGAGGCGGAAGAATCGCCGGAGCCCAGCAGGGGAGGCTGTGGTGGCTGGGAGCGGCCACTGCACTACAGTCTGGGTGACAGAGTGAGACTCCAACTCAAAAAAAAAAAAAAATGTTAAAAGGGCCAATCCACTAAGACAAAGCAATGTGTATGTATCAAATAAATTAGCTGCAAATTATATGAAGCAAAATCTAATTGATCTGAAAGGAGATATAGGCAAATCCACACTTATAGTTGAAAACTTTAACATGCTTCTCTCAATAGTTGATAGTACAAGTAGAAAGAAAATCAGCAAGAATGCAGAAAAACTCTGCTACACCATGAACCAACAAGATTGAATTGGCATTTATAGAACAGTTCACCCAACAACAGCATAATACATATTTTTTTCCAAGTGCCACAGAGCACATACTAAGATATAACATGTCCTGAGTCATAAATCAAACCTCAAAAAATTCCAAATAATTAAAATCATATAGAAGGGGTTCTCCAACAGTGACTCAAAGTAGAAATCAATAACAGAAAAATAACAGAAAAATCTCCAAATGCTTGGAAACTAAGCAATATACTTCTAAATAATAAATGTGTCAAACAGGAAGTCTCAGGGGAAATAAAAATACATTAAACAGCATGAAAATAAAAATTGAAATATCAAAACTTGCAGGACATAGCTAAAGCAATGCTGACAAGGAAAGTTATAACACTAAATACATACATTAGAAAAGAGGGGGCAACTCCCTCGAGTCCCCTCCCACTGTCTCACTGTGGGGGCTTTTGGTCTTCTCAATAAATCCTGTTTTCTAAAAAACAAAAACAAAAAAAGAAAGAAAAGAAAAGAGGGAAAGCTAGATAACTCATACATTGATGATAGGAATGAGAAATGTTATAGCCACTCTAGGAAACAGTTTAAAATTTTCTTAAAGAACTAAACATGTAACTGTCATGATCCAACCATTGCAAACCTGGGCATTTATCCCAAAGAAATGAAGACTTATTTTCACACACAAATATATGCACATGGGAGGACTATTCGGCCTTTTAAAAAGAAGATAATTTTGTCATTTGCAGCAATATAGATAAACCTGGAGGACATTTTGTTAGGTGAAATAAGCCAGGCACAAAAAGATAAACACCACTTAATCTCAGGTATATGTGGAATCTAAAATAATTGAACTCATAGATGTAGAGAGTAGTATGGTGGTTACCAGGGGCTAGTGGAGGGGAGAGGAGATTAAGAAGATATTGGTCAAAGGACACAAAATTCTAGTTAGACAAAGGAATAAGTTCAAGGGATCTATTATACAACATAGTGGTTATAGTTAATAACAATATACTTATACTTCTACCAAAAAGATACCTGCAAATGCATGTTTGTTGCAGCTCTATACACAATAGTAAAAACATGGAACCAACCAGGCTGCCCATCAAAGCTGGATTGGTTAAAAAAAATGTAGTACATATACACAATGGAATTTTATGCAATCTTAAAGAAGGACAAACATATGAACTTCACAGCAACTTGGAAGGATTTAGAGTCTATCATACCCAGTGATCTATCACAGAAATACATAAAATTTTGTCAATTAAAAATAAATAAAAATACAGTTACTTGGTTTAAAAAATAAAAACTCCTGTACTTGAATTTTTACAACAGTTTTAGGGCTTTATTTGTAATAGACAAGAACAGGAAACAATTCAGGTGTTTTTATTTATTTATTTATTTATTTATTTATTTATTTATTTATTTATTTAATTTTATTTTTTTAGTTGGCATCTCACTCTGTTGCACAGACTGGAGTGCAGTGGCCACTCCCGGCCACCGCAGCCTCGACCTGCTGGACTCCAGTGATCCTTTTACCTCAGCCTTCCAAGTAGCTGGAGCTACAGGCGCACGCTACCACGCCTGGCTAATTTTTTGATTTATTGTAGAAATGAGGTCTCACCAAGTTGCCCAGGCGGGTCTTGAACCCGCGGGCTCAGGCAATCCACTCACCTCAGCCTCCCAAGGCGCGGGATTACAGGCTGAGCCACCAAGCCCGGCTATTCCAGGTGTTTTTAGTTTGGTGAATGTACTTCACCAATTTGGTGAATGAAGAAACTTGCCTGATTTTCCATAATTCTCCAAGAATTTTGCTGTGAAAAGGGTAACCCTGAAAAGTTATATATGTACAGTACATTTGTCTATTCCTAAAATGATAAATCATAGAAGTGGTGAACATATTTGTGATTGCTAGGTCTTAAGGAAGTTATTGAGGGTGTGAGAGAAAAGAGGATATTGCTAAAAAAGGGTAACAGGAGAGATCTTTATGGTGATGAAATAAATGTTCTATATCTTGACTGTGTCAATATCCTGGTTGTGATATTGTGTTATAGTTTTGAAATATGTTACTATTGGGGAAAATTGAGTAAAGATACAAAGAATATATCTGCACTATTTCTTATAGTTACTTATTAATTTATAATTTACTTAAAATATAAAGTTGAATTAAAGCAAAAGAAAAACCAAAAAACTATTAAAAATATAAACAAATGAGACTGACCTCTTGTTAAGTCAAAATTCCAGTGGGCCTCCAAAATATTAGGTCAGACTATGGTGGTGGGAGGCAGGGTGTCTGCCATCCTGTGCTGTACAAAAATGCAAAGAATTACACAGAAATTAGATTTGAAAATCTAGTTTATTTATAAAGTAGGTTGGAAGCCGGGCTTGGTGGCTCAGCCTGTAATCCCGTGCCTTGGGAGGCTGAGGTGAGTGGATTGCCTGAGCCCGCGTGTTCGAGACCCACCTGGGCAACTTGGTGAGACTTCATCACTACAATAAATAAAAAAATTAGCCGGGCGTGGTAGTGCGTGCCTGTAGTTCCAGCTACTTGGCAGACTGAGGCGGAAGGATCGCCGGAGCCCAGCAGGTCGAGGCTGCGGTGGCCGGGAGCAGCCACTGCACTCCAGTCTGGGCGACAGAGTGAGACTCCAACTCAAAAAAAAAAAAAAAAGTAGGTTGGGGGGGCGGGAGAGAGAGAGAGAGAGAGAGAGAGAGAGAGAGAGAGATAAGAGGAGATAAGAGATGAAGAGATTCACCTCCTCAAGGTAGGGGAGAGGGCCAAAGCTAGGAAAACATGACAAGGCACAGCTCAAAGAACACATAACCTGATCAGAGTTTAGCAAAACAATTGCTGCTGCTGTTTGAGGTTGAATGCCTTTTAAACCTTCCCATGGATGGGGTCAGGTCCTTCAGGTGACTGGGTGGAAGTCTGTTTTCACATCACCACAAAGGGGCAGGTAAGCACAAGTACTGATGTCAGGTGATGCACAGCAGGCAGATGGGTGGGCTAGTCATATAACTGCTGCCATGGTGATGGGGTCTTTGTTACCAAGGTCAAGGAGGACTGATTAGGTTAACTTGCTTTTTATGCAAATACTTGGAATAGGAAAGTTAATTTGTACAAAACAAACTGGGGAGGTGTTGTAAAACAATCATTAATGGCTATCTCTGAGAAACCAGTTGTGTCCTTGATTTGAGGGTAAATTAAAGTGAACTGCTAGAAAAACATGACAAAGCTAAGCAATGTTAAAATGGCTGCTCTTGGGCTATATTGACTCCATCTTGTCCTTTCACCTTTTAAAACATAAAAAAAGCAATGATTGCTGTGAAGCTTAAAATTTGACTTGATCTGGGCAAGCAGTGTAAAAAGGAAAATATAATCTATTATATAATTTTATTTTTCAGAGAGAAGGAAGGAAATATATTTAATATAAAGAAGGAAATAAATAGCTCATCTAAAGCTGCAAGACATTTCTTAGACCTAAATTTTAAAATAATTATTTAGATTTTTTTCATTGAATTCTACTCACAACATCAAAATGTTAGATCATGCACTCATATAGAGTGATGATGAGTTTAGCCTAGGAGGAACCATGGATATTTTTGCCAGTGCTTGCGGTGAGTTGAGGGAAACAGAGCTAAGAGGAGAGAGGGAGATTTTGAAAGCATTGATCTAACCATGCTGGAAACTCACCCTTGCACTTTTAAACTAAGTGAACTAATTGTAGCCCCTTCTACCTTTATTATTATTTTTGAATCACTTTCTCATACTTACAACTAAACTAATTGTAATATTATGTGTATACAAGTTCTCTTCTCATAAGGATTTAGATAAATTAACACATGTAAATTCTGAGAATGATATATGACATAGGGCGAACACACAGTTAACATTTGCTATTATAATCCCAAGGTTGTAATGAGAATTAAATTAGATTTTTTTCATTGTTTTCCTTTATTCAAATACTTGTTTCCAGGCATATACTATGTGCCAGGCACTGTGACAGAACAGAACACAAAAAAAGACAAAAACCCCTGTCCTCATGGAGTTTATCTTTTGCATAAATTTTCCCCTTACCACATTACTGTTTAAATGCTTCTCCAATACATGTAGTTTTCTACATGCATATAAATTGTAATTCACCACTTTGAGTTGCAAGAGATGAAGGGTTGACTAGTGCAAATTAGCACTTCACTCATAGATTTCTGCCACTCTTAAACTAGTATTTGTGGCATTTTCCAAATACCCGTATGCTTCAGTTTCTCTCAACAGGCCTCCACCTCAAACCCACCATACCAAACCTCATCCTCAAAATATATCCATCTTTCATATTTATTGTATGGCTTTCTATTACTCATCAATTATGTTGAGGCTAATTATCTTACCTTTAGAGAAATGGTCAAGCTCCTATTGTTACCCAAGGTAATGCCTTACATGACATAAATGAATTTCTAACCAAACCTAAATCTGCTTATATTAAAGAAACAGAAAGGTCTGCAAGACATAAGTTCCTCTCTTGACCAGACCAGTTGACCTGGTAGGATCCACAATGGTAGCTCACCTGACTTCTGAAGAACCTCCAACTTCATTATAATGACACAGCCCTTGGCAGCTGTGACAGGAAATGTCAGACCAAAAAAGGAGAGAAAAGGGACAAGATCTAAAGTTCAGGAAATCTCTACTGATTTTCAGAAAAGACATGACTATTTCCCCTCTTGCTTTTAATGTTCAACCCCTTCATTAAAGAAACCCTATATTTTAACCCTTTCATCTACCACCTGGTAAGAATTTGATTTGTGAAGATTCCACTTCTCCATTCTATGGCCATAGAATTAAAGCCTGCACTGCTTGACCCTCACCTTTGGTTTTGTGCATTGGCATTGAGTCACCAGACAGGAAAGAATCTAATTTTGGGGGGGAAAGCCTACTATGTTATTAAGAGTATAAACCTATGATGAAACTTTTTGAAACTTACATTGGTATACATAATATTCCCAATAATTTTTAAAAAATGAAATGAAATGGAATAATTATCAAGAAATTATAATTGGCAAAAAGTGACTTAACAGAATATAAAATGTACAAGTACTAGTAACATTTGAAGAAATTCTTAGGAAAAAAAGGACAATAGCAATTTCTACTTAAAAGAAGACAGAGTTCGATGATTTTTCAGGCAAGTCTGTATTAAACATTCAGAAAACTTGTCAGTTCTTATACAAAATGTTTCAAAGAACAAAAAAAGGAGCAAAAGCTAATTATTATTTGATGTAGCTAACATAACCTTGATATCAAAATTAATCAAGAATAAATAAATAAATAACAACATTAACAGTAAGAAAAATATTATAAATATAGACACAAAATACTAAATATATTAGAGTATTAGCAAAAAAAATTAAGCACTGGAGGGAAAATAGTGTTTGATTAGGTATAATAAAAAATAAAAACTCTTCTAATTTACCTAAGAGGATAAACAGGATGATCATGACTTGGGGCCTCTCCTATCAAATATACTGAAGGAAGAATCACCATTCTTGTTGACCACTGATCTTTCTCTGAGCACTACTGCTCACACCAAGTTCTCTAGCTACATCTCGGCTAGTCTGTTTGTGGTGCCAGAGCATCACAGTTATTTGGAATTCCTTTCACAAATGGACAGAATAACTTACTTTTAACTATGTGTTACACTGTCTCCTGGGCATGAAAGCTGGGCTTTTTCTATCCTAGGGTTTTATAGAGCCGCTAGTCTATTGGGCAATACTTCTTTAGAAGTAAACTATCAAATCCAAAACTTGCCACAACCCCCTCCCCCACAGTTTCACAATTCAATTAACCCTTTCCACCATTCCTCCCTCTCTTTCAGCCTTAGATTCACCCACTTTTTTTCCAGCCTGCATCAATCCCTCCAACCTTAGCAGCATATTCTCCCTAATGTAAACCTCACTTTCAAATCCTCCTGAATTGACACCATGTCCCCAGTGCTGCTTTATTAACTTTCCATTAATAACACATTTTTACATTACAGCCATTCATAGTGTGAACATGTTCACAATGCTAAAATTTATTTTTCTAAAAAACAATAATAGCAGGAGAAAGTAACCCAGGGGCCACTGTTCAATGTTTTGTTTGCTTGTTTAAGTTCTGGTGTTTTAAAATCATTTTGGGCAGGATAGCATTTCTAATTATTAACAGCTTTATTGAGGTATAATTGGAACACAAAAACATCACATATTTAATGTCTATAGTTTGATGAGTTTGAAAGCTATTTTTTCTTTAGAGAAACTTTTCGTCACATTTTTGAAATATCGAAATGTACGAAAATTTTAAGTTGTCTTTCTAAAGCCTCTGATCTCAATGTTAAATCTTCTTGTTTAAAGAAGGAATATAAGTGTCTACAATTCCTGTCTTTTGAACCCCATATCAGTTATAGCAGGTGCTGTTAGTTGGTTCCCTTCATCTGTTCTTCTTCTATTACTTTTTCTCAGTTTTGTTCAATTATCTACCCTCTTCCACAGGGCCATGTGCTTTAGGAACCAGCCCCAAAAGATGATGCTTGATTGAACTGAACTGGTAGTCGTGATGCCATTTTTTTTTTTGCTTTGGACATAGATTTGTTGCAAAATTCTAGTCAATGAAATGGTTAGAGGAAGTCTTCTCAGTGAGGATCGAAGCTAAAACTTTGGGAGTAATGCTTCCTTGCTATTTTTAGAAGGAGACAAAAGAAGATCAAGTAATGCTTCTCTGGACATTGTTGTTTTTGAATGTGATGCAGGCACCTTACCATTATGAGGGGTACTAGCCTGAAGACCTTGAAACAGGAGGGATGGCCAAACAGAAATTGGAAAAACCTGAATCCTTAAAAGGGTCACTGAGCCTTTGAATTAACCAGCCCTGGAGCTATCCCACATCTGATCATTTTGATTAGAGAAATAAAATCTCTCCTTACTGCTTAAGTCTTATTTTTTTACCTCCCATCAAAGGTAGTCAAATTGATGCAGCAGTTTCCAAATGGAAATATTCTGCTTTCCTCTCTACACCTAAACATACAGACTATTGAGTTAATTATATGTTTAATTTTCATGCAATAATTTTGATAGAAAGCATTTATTTGAGTTTTCATTTAAGTGATTTTATTTTGTTTCAACCAAAGGCACAAGAACCAGAGCTTGAGGTCCATAAAAAAGGCATGATTAATAACCCAGCTTGATGTTGGGCTATCTCCGCGAAGCAGGCCAGGGAAATTCCCTCTGGATAGTTCAGGTTTTATCAATTTCTTTTTCGGTAACCCACTATCAAAGACAGAATTATTGATTAAAAAATAAAAATGGATTCTACCTTTAACAAGATCACAGGCGCTAACTAAAAATTATGCCAGGGACATCCAAAGCAAATAAACACTATTTAGATGTATCGTCTATCAGAAAAATAAGAATAAAGAAGAGTTAGGCATGTTTTTTCTAACTTTTAAAAAGTTATAATGGAAAATAAAACCATTAAAGTAAGATCAAATTTGGAGCTTGCAGAACACCATCTTTTTTCATCTCACCTGAGAATACTAAATCAAAAATGACAATTACTTTTCCCTGTGCCTATCTCAAAGACAGTCAAGTAATGTGAGTGAATGTAAGCTTATTCGTCTTCATGTATGTAAATCCACGATCTAGAGATGCTGTACTGTCTTGTGCATTTATCTCCCTTTAAGGTGGTAGTCTAATCAATTTAATAAACTCATACCTAATATCTACTGTGGTCAAGTATATTTACCAAGTTCTTCAGGGGCAGAGAGGAGGATGGAAATGAAGCAAAGATGAACAAGACAGTTGATGGGTCAAAAAGCCACCTCAAAGTCATCTGTAAAACTAATTAGAATGTTAGTTTCTGATGTCCTTTAAACAAAACATCAAAGGGAAAAAAGAAAGAGACTCTCTTTAGCCAGAGAAAGAAAGAAAGAAAGAAAAAGAAAGGAGGGAGGAAGGAAGGAAGGAAGGAAGGAAGGAAGGAAGGAAGGAAGGAAGGAAGGAAGGAAAGAAAGAACCTAAAAGAAAAGATAGCACTTGAAACTGGGAAATATACATAGCATTTCAGTAAATAAAAACTTGCGTGATGTTTTCTTCCTGTCTGAGGAAACAGTTGAAAGGTTATACTTGGGGAAAATAGTCAAATTTTCACAAAATCTATAGCAGTGGATATCAATCTTGGCTGTATACTCAAATCACCTGTGGAAACTTTTAAAGTACCTAATGACTAATCTATACACCAAACCAGAATCTCTGGGGAGGAAATCAAGCATCAGGATTTTATAAAATTCTAAGTGATTCCAAGATAAGATGAAGATTCTCTAGACTCTAAGGACCTCCCTGATCTGGCCCCTACCCTCTCCTCAATACTTATCACCTGTCACTCCTATCACTTCCTGAGCTCCAGACAGATGGGCTTTCTTTCTGTTCCAGAATAAGCTTTTCTTTTCCTTCTGCAAAGCTTCACATATGCTTCTCCCTCTGCAAGAATGTTTTTCCTCCCAAATACTCCTTCACTGGCTAATTCTACTAGTCTTTTGGGACTCGTTAATTCTTCTGAAACTTTTCTTAATACATGAATCAAAATAGAATTCTGCTGCTAAATATCCATTGTACGCATTCAGTTCCTTCTTAGCACTTATCACAACTTACAATTATAAATGTATTTGTGAGATTGTTGGTTCAAGTCTTTCTGGCCTCTAACTATAACAACCATGTCAGTGGGAAATGTGAGTTTCATTCACCCCTTTATCACCAATTTCTAAAACCATGTCTAGTGAATAGTAGATGTTGACTAAAACTTGTGGTGTGAATAAATGCATGCAGGCATGAATTGGATATTTCAGGACACAGGAGGAGACATGTAAGCTATTCATTGTAGAATGTATGTGTAGTGCCTTATCAGAGAGAACTTTTTTCTTCCCTTGTAAAAATATTACCCACCCATCTACTTCTTCACCCTTTCTTTTGCTTTATTTTTCCTCATGGTAGTTGTTACTACTGAAATATTTATATATTTTTATTGGCTTAACCTCTCTTTCTTCCTACCAGAATTGAAGGCTATAAGTATAGACTTTGTCTTTTTGTTTACTGATGGATCCCCAGTATCTAAAACAATACCTGGCACATATTAGGTGTTCAATAAGTATTCACTGAGTAAATTGTGTGTGAGTTAGGGTGACTAACCATCCAGGTTTGCTTGAACTGACTTGAGACTTTCATTGCTAAAACTAGAAAGTCCAGGAAAATTGGGATGAGTTGGTCACTCTAGACTGTGAGTATGCTTGGAAGAATTGAGGAATTAAGAGATTTAGCTGGGCAAAAAGGAAGAACTCAGAATAAAGCAAATATGTGCAAAATCATAGACAGTCTTGGGGTTATGTGTGTCTACGTTTGGGGAAGAGTAAGTTGATAAGACTATGGGAATGGTATACAGGATGGATTCTATTAGAGGAGTAGGAAGAGGGAAAGGTTCCTTTTGATGATTTTTTTTCAACAGTCCAAGAAATGGTAATGAGGACCCCAGCAAAAAGAAGGGGCTAGAAATGCATAGGGGATTCACTGAGAGATAAGATATGCAATGACTGAAGGTCAGGGCTAAAGGAAAAAATTGTTTGATAAGTAACTTCTGCTTTCTGTGATTGAGCTGATGAGGACAGTGAGATCTGGCGGTGTTGCAGAACACGGTATGATACTCATAGCTGTGAAGCTTAGTGATTTATCTGAGCTCTGAAAAATTGAAAGTGTCACACTGGTGATGTTAAAGAGTGACTCAGGTATCTGAGCAAGGCTGAACTGAGATTTCCTTAGAGGTGTTTACTTATCTATCTCTTTGCAAAACGTAGGATACTGAAAAGGATATACCTACTGTATGTGTGGGCTTTCCCCCCTCTATGTTTCTGATTTATTCAAAGCAATTTCCCAATGCCATCTCTACAACAACTGAAACTCATTTTATGATTTTTTTTGTACAAATAAATGCGGATCATCTACATGACTGAGAAACGTCTTATCTAAAGAGGTTATTTGAATACTTTTAAATGTCCTATTTGTAAGCACTACAACTTCTTAGAATCCTGAGAGAGACAGAGACAGACAGAGAGAGAGAGAGAGAGAGAGAGAGAGAGAGAGAGAGAGACAGAGAGAGAGAGAGAGACAGAGAGAGAGACAGAGAGACAGAGAGAAGAGAGAATCCTGATCATTGATTCATTTATCTGGCTAGTTTGCTGTAGCTTTCCTTCCTTGCCAAATGGTTACCTCTCAAAGTTGTATGTTTAGTTAAGAAAAATTACCTTTTCAAATAAGAAAACAGTATCATTCAATTAAGGATGTTGTATATATATGTGTATATATTTGTGTATATGTAATGTACCTCTGAAAAGAGAAATGGAGAAGATACATCACATTTGAGTTTATGAGGTATGGTAGATTACAATAATAGCCGCAATTCTTAATCCCTCTCTGATTTCAGGCCATTTGTCATGTGATTTTTGTAGTTCTTCCTGCTAAAGAAGTGAGGCTGATTTCCCTATTCCTTCATTTGGGGTTAGATCACATGACTTATTTTGGCCAATGAAATGACAGCAGAAATAATGTGTCCAAAGGCTAGACATCTTTTTTTTTTTAATGATTGGTCTTACTCACTTGTAATTTTTTCTTCCTTTATCATAATGAAACATACCCTGCTGGTCTCAGGAAGGGAATTAAAGACTTATGGAGTAGAGCCGCCCCAGCCAAATCACAACAGTCAAGCTTAACTTAGCTCAGTCAGCCTACAAGTCTACCCTCAGATATGCAAGAATGTGAGAAATAAATACTTCTCATTATATGCTACCACGATTTTTGTGGTTGGTTGTTGCACAGCATATTGTTGTAAGAGCTTAATACTCAAAAAAAAAAAAACTATAGGAAATCATAGTAGTTTTAAAATCTAATAAATAATTTATACCAACCAAATATAAAGCACTAACTCTAGATGTTCAGAATTCATACAAAAAAAAAGAATAAGAAGCCGTATTTTGGATTTATTTTCATCTATCAACTGTGTTTTATAGAAATGCAAGTAACTTCCAAAATGTATTTCTTGACAACTTAGAGCATTACATATTCAATTTATTTAGAGGGAAAAGTTATAGAAAAGATTACTGTGAAGGATTTTAATTTTAAAGAGAAAATAGAAATGCTTGACAACAAAATGCCTGGATGGAATTAGAGGCAGTTCCCTATACATAACTTATTTGCTTACCAGGTATGTGTCAATAAAAATCCCTCTTTTCATCTCAGCTAGGAGTTTCCTTTTCCTCTTTCCCCTTTCTCCTTGGTTAAGCTGATTTCACTAAAGTATTGATGCCATTTTTCCCAGGGTCATGAATCCCCAGGTAGGTGTCAGTAATACCCCTGCAGTAGCAAAAATAGAGGCAGTGATGGTTGAAGAAAAAGATCAGATGGTAAAAATAAAGGTGAAATTCCCCTTGATTATGAGTCTTCACTTCTTTTCATCAGTGCTTGCAAGTCCCCCTGTTCATTTTAGCCTCATAATTCCTATTCTGTCTCATTCTTCTTGTCCCAACCCTTGTTGTTCTTATCCTGGTCTCTTGTTTGTCTATGATCCACTCTTTTTTTTTTTTTTTTTTTTTG